>NC_057807.1:390632583-390651059 GCF_018294505.1 Triticum aestivum | reverse complement strand
CCCCGACCTCTTCTCCGGCCTCCTCCCGGCCCTGCTCCGGCGAGGTTCCGGCCTGCCTCAGTCAACGCGCCCGGATCCAGATCCAGACCGGGTCAAACCTAGGTTGACCCCGAAATCCTCCAAGTCTGCAGTATTTTTATGACATGTTCATCGCATCATAACTCCGTCATCATAGCTTCGTTTCATGCACATGATATATCAAAATGTTCATCAGGATGTGATCTTCATTTTGTTCCATTGGGCCATGTTCATTTGAGGTCACCTAGATTCCTGAATCTCTATTGCAAGAGTGCTATATAATGTTAGTTTCTGATTCTTAACAGAATGTGTGCATTTGTCATTTTTGCTACATTTATTGTGTGCATCTTATGGGCATGAGCTATACAGGTGTTTTGTTCTATGCCATGCCATCTTTACAGAGGTGCTTACCATGTATTTTTGTGATCAATATGGTGACTAGCACAAGCATGCAAACTAGGCTTCGTGATGTTGCTGATTTTAGTCCCTGTTCTGCTGTTATTTGATGCCATGTAAACTTGATGCTACAGAGAGATCCATGCATATTTTGAGTTACTTCAGTAAGGATGTTTTGAACATATGGTTATGCTCTATACATACATGCCCCTATTTGCAATTATGGAGTAGTCTAGCATGTCATTTTCGTGATCTACTTTTGCTATAAATTGTTTCCTGGCAGATTGTTTACATGTTATTCAATTTTGCCAAGGTTGTTGTAGTTGATCCTTGCATGCTATGAACTTGTTCTTGCCATGGTTAGCTTCATAAACATGTATTCTTGCTGATGCTATGCTTACCTTGTCATGCAATGACTGGTGGTGAGTGAATCGAGCTCGCAAAGATGCCTTCATAATTCTGTCAATGCCATGCTCTGTTTGCTGAATCTGTTAATGAAACTTGCTATGTTTACATGGGTGCCATCATATCTTCTTATCCTTTTTGGCTCCTGGTCAGTAAGGGACTTTTGTTCTATGCTTTGACTAGAATCATGTCATGCCTTGTTTTGATATTATAAGTTCCTGTAGCATGTTAATTGCTTGCTCTCAACATTGCTACCTGATGCTGTTTATGCCATGTCCTAGCTGATATCTTTTGCACTTTCGCCATGCTTGTTTGAACCTGCTATTGTGTGATTTAGCCGTAGCTCAGTGTTCCTCTTTTGTCAAGCATCTCCTGTAGATCAGTGCCATTTTCTTTGTTTTTATTTTGGTGTGCTGTAGCATAGTTTCTTGTTGCATGCTAAGTAGCATCGTGCTGTTAATCGCAGATTTGTGTCATTCTTGTGTTGCATGCCATTTGAAACCGTGCATCCGTTTTCGGAGATCTTTATATCGATTCCAACCGAAATCATCTCATCTTTCCAGCGGCATACTTGGTTTGCCAAGTTGATGCTTTGTTCATCATTTTTCCTCCCGGAGCTCGCATACGCATCGCATATCACATCTCGCATATCATGCCATGTATTGCATCATGTTGCTTGTGCATTGCACCGTGATTTATTGTGTTTCCATTGCTTGTGTTCTTGCTTTGGGTAGAGCCGGGAGACGAGTACGTGCATGAGGAACCTGTTGAGTACACTAACAAGGATCAAGCCTTTGACTACTCTGAGAGCTTTGCAGGCAAGATGACCATACCTTCGATATCACTTCTATCTTTGCTTTGCTAGTTGCTCGCTCTACGCTATGTTAGCTCTACCTACCACTGTTTATCACGCCTCCCATATTGCCATGTCAAGCCTCTAACCATCCTTTCCTAGCAAACCATTGTTTGGCTATGTCACCTCTTTTGCTCAGCCCCTCTTATAGCGTTGCTAGTTGCAGGTGAAGATGAAGTTTGTTCCTGGTTGGAACATGGATATGTTGGGATATCACAATATCTCCTGTTTAATTAATGCACCTTATATACTTGGTAAAGGGTGGAAGGCTTGGCCTTATGCCTGGTGTCTTGTTCCACTCTTGCCGCCCTAGTTTCCGTCATTCCGGTGTTATGTTCTTTGATTTTGCGTTCCTTACACGGTTGGGTGATTTATGGGACCCCCTTGCAGTTTGCTTTGAATAAAACTCCTCCAGCAAGGCCCAAACTTGGTTTTACCATTTGCCACCTAAGCCTTTTTCCCTTGGGTTTTCGCGAGCCCGAGGGTCATCTTTATTTACCCCCCCGGGCCAGTGCTCCTTCGAGTGTTGGTCCGAACTGAGCCGCCTGCGGGGCCACCTCAGGGAAACTCGAAGTCTGGTTTTACTCGTCGCCTGTCTCATCCGGTGTGCCCTGAGAACGAGATATGTGCAGCTCCTATCGGGATTTGTCGGCACAGTCGGGTGGTCTTTCTGGTCTTGTTTTACCATTGTCGAAATGTCTTGTGAATCGAGATTTTGAGACTGATCGGGTCTTCCCGGGAGAAGGTATATCCTTCATTGACCATGAGAGCTTATGATGGGCTAAGTTGGGACACCCCTGCAGGGTATATTATCTTTCGAAAGCCATGCCCGCGGTTATGAGGCAGATGGGAATTTGTTAATGTCCGGTTGTAGATAACTTGACACTTGACCTCTCTAAAATGCATCAACAGCGTGTGTAGCCGTGATGGTCTCTTCTCGGCGGAGTCCGGGAAGTGAACATGGTTTGGGTTATGTATGAACGTAAGCAGTTTCAGGATCACTTCTTGATCACTTCTAGCTTCTCGACCGATACGATGCTTCTCTTCTCGCTCTCACTTGCATATGTTAGCCACCATATATGCTTAGTGCTTGCTGCAACTCCACCATATTATCCCTTTTCGTACCCATGAGCTTAAATAGTCTTGATCTCGCGGGTGTGAGATTGCTGAGTCCTCATGACTCACAGATTCTACCAAAACAGATGCAGGTGCCGAGGATACCAGTGCAAGCGGCGCAACCAAGCTCAAGTGGGAGTTTGATGAGGACCTTGGTCGTTACTATGTTTCGTTTCTAGATGATCAGTAGCGGAGCCCAGTCGGGACGATCGGGGATCTAGCATTTGGGGTTGTCTTCTTTTCATTTGGATTTGACCGTCGTCGGTCTACGAGTGTATTTTGTATGATGTATGATCTTAATTATGTATTGTGTGAAGTGGCGATTGTAAGCCAACTCTCTTTATCCCATTCTTGTTCATTACATGGGATTGTGTGAAGATGACCCTTCTTGCGACAAAACCACCATGCGGTTATGCCTCTAAGTTGTGCTTCGACACGTGGGAGATATAGCCGCATCGTGGGTGTTACAAGTTGGTAATCAGAGCCATTCCCGTCTTAGGAGCCCCCTGCTTGATTGTTTGCTGGCGTTGTTGAGTCTAGAACAAAAAAATGTTTTGAGTCTTAGGATTATATATACCGGAGAGTAGGATTCTTTTTACTCCTCAGTCCCTTCGTTGCTCTGGTGAGGTCTCCTGACGTAGAAGTTTTGACTTTCCTCTCCTCAGATTTCACTAATTTTTTTTGGGATCACGCGGGTATCTTGGAATCGTTCCGATGACGAGAACATTGTTCTTGGTGCCTCCTGTCTTTTATGTGGTAGTGACTCGGGGAGTTGAGCTCCGAGGTGTTGTCGTCACAATTTTATCGTTGCAGTTCTGGAATACCTGAGTTTTGCCGACATCGAAAATCTCTTTTATGCAGTTGTTGGTGAGATAACCTCGACGCCACCCAGTACTGGGGTGGGAGTTCGGGAGTATTGCCATAACTCGTATAACGGATGCTTTTTGAAGATTGAGGTACACGATTTCCGAAGGTTTCTTGGTTATGTGTTGACGGATGGATACAGCTGGATGTAGGGATTGTTAGTTTGGGTGAGATATATTGCTTCCCCTGTATCCCCAACACCTGATTGCATAACCGGAAAGTTTCGGGAGTTTATAGGTGGGATTCAAGTAGCTCTAGCATTTCTTCCCGCAGATATTTGGTTTGTGATTGGGTAATCCTTAGCACTTATTTGTTCCAGTTGTACCTTGTTTATTTCATTCATCAATCTCTTATCAAGTGGCTTCTCACCTTAATGGATGTGTGATGTTAGCTTTGGGAATTCATTCGTTCATCCTTGTTCGAATGTTTATTGTGAAGACTATATGTTGCAATTTCTATCCATTGATTCAACTTGTCTATCTGTTTATCAAGATGCTAACGGATGTCACCCTCTTCAGGATGGCTCCGCCAACGCATCAGAATCCGGAACGCAATGATGGGAGTCAGGCGAACCCTCCACCTCCACCTCCGCCTCCGGAGGCATGGCAAGCTTTGATGGAAGCCACAAACGCCAATGCTCAGATGATGATTTAGCTCATGCTAGAGCGCAACCAAGGCCAAGGCAACCAAGTGAATCAAGGTTAAGGGCAGTTCAATCATCAGCCTCAATTTCCTACCCTCAACCAGTTCCTAGCAAATCAGCCGAAGTCTTTCAGCTACTGTGACGAGGCCACAGACGCCGATGATTGGCTTGTGGATATCAACAAGCATTTTGAATGTAGCAATGTCAGGCCTGAGGACTACGTCAAGTTCGCTTCTTTTCAGCTCAAGGACCAAGCAGCTGATTGGTTCCAGCAATACAAGGATTCCAGAGGAGGTCGAGTGATTACTTGGACTGATTTCTGTCGGGACTTTAAAGCTCACCACATTCCTACCAGTGTTGTTGAGAGCAAGCGTGAGGAGTTCCGCAATCTCAAGCAAGGCAACATGTCTGTGTACGAATACAACAAGCAGTTTCAGAAACTTGCTCGCTTCGCTAAACAAGACGTTCCTGATGAGAAGAGTATGATCTATCAGTTCAGAGGTGGCCTCAGAGAGGATCTGCAGTTAGCTCTCGTTCTTGTTGAGCCTACTCAGTTTGATCAATTCTACAATATGGCACTCAAGCAAGAAGGTGCTCAGCTCAAGTGTGAGGCTTCTAAGAAGAGAATCAGGGATGTAGTCCAGTCTTCTTCTTCCTCACAAGTGGCAGGTAAGCAGCAGAAGTTCTACCTTCCTCCTCCTCCGTTTCGTCAGCCTTACCAGCAGAAGAACTCAGGTGGTCGTGGATCTTCCCACCCACCCAACCCAGGCTATCAGAACAAGTCTTAGCCTCAAGCTCCAAGGTCAAATGCTCCTTATCATCGTCCGCTCTCAGAAGTGACTTGCAACAAGTGCCAGCAGAAAGGTCACTACACGAACAAGTGCTTCAATCAAAGGCGCCTTCCTCCTCCTCCTCCAATGAGATCTTCAAGCAATGCTGTGGTCAAGCATAATTCCAATTCTGCAAAGGTGAACATGATGAATGAAGCGCAAGCAGAGGAATCTTCTGATGTGATAATGGGTAATCTTCCAGTTAATGATATTCCTGCAAAAGTCTTATTTGATACTGGTGCATCGCATTCTTTCATGTCATATCCTTTTGCATCGAAGCACAATTTTGACACAGAGGAATTACCTAGAGCAATGCAAGTTATTTCTCCGGCTAAGCGTTTGAGATCTACCTTTTTGGTTCCGAATGTCGGTATCAAGATGGGCGACTACAAATTTCTGTCTTCTCCAATTGTTCTTGGCGACTCTGATATTGATCTAATTCTCGGGATGGACTGGCTTTCTAAGCACAAGGCTCAGCTTGATTATGCTGCCAGGGAGATTCAATTGACACACCCTTCTGAGGATGTTATCATCTATGCCGCTCGTGACGAAACCATTCGGTTGTTTTCTCTCAATGAGAAGGGCGAGTTGGATGCTATTTCTCAAATTCCAGTCGTTTGTGAGTACCAAGATGTCTTTCCAGAAGAGCTTCCGGGTATGCCTCCTCATCGGCTAGTCGAGTTCGTTATTAATCTTGAGCCTGGAACTGAGCCCGTTTGCAAGCGTCCTGAGGGAGTCCTGGATTAGGGGGTGTCCGGATAGCCGGACTACCATCATCAGCCGAACTATCATCGGCCGGACTATCATCATCGACCGGACTCCAAGACTATGCAGATACAAGATTGAAGACTTCGCCCTGTGTCCGGATGGGACTTTCCTTGGCGTGGAAGGCAAGCTTGGCGATACGGATATGTAGATCTCCTACCATTGTAACCGACTCTATGTAACCCTAGCCCTCTTCGGTGTCTATATAAACCGGATGGCTCTAGTCCGTAGGACACAACAACAACAATCATACCATAGGCTAGCTTCTAGGGTTTAGCCTCCTTGATCTCGTGGTAGATCCACTCTTGTAAACATCCACAATATCAATATCAATCAAGCAGGACGTAGGGTTTTACCTCCATCAAGAGGGCCCGAACCTGGGTAAAACATCGTGTCCCTTGTCTCCTGTTACCATCCGCCTAGACGCACAGTTCGGGACCCCCTACCCGAGATCCGCCGGTTTTGACACCGACATTGGTGCTTTCATTGAGAGTTCCTCTGTGTCGTCACCGATAGGCTCGATGGCCTCTTCAATCTACAACGACGCAGTCCTGGGTGAGACTTTTCTCCCCGGACAGATCTTCGTATTCGGCGGCTTCGTACTGCGGGCCAACTCACTTGGCCATCTGGAGCAGATCGAAAGCTACGCCCCTGGCCGTCAGGTCAGGTTTGGGAGCCCAAACTTCACAGCCGATGTCCGCGGGGACTTGATCTTCGACGGATCCGAGCCACAGCCGAGCGTGCCGCGCTGTCACGATGGGCATGACCTAACTCTGCCGCCGGACAGCACCTTGGAGGCCGCACACGAATCCGCTCCGACCCATAGTCCGGAGCCGATCGCTCAGATCGAGGACGGATGGCTGGACACTGCCCCGGGAGCTACGACTTCTACGGCGATGGAGCCAAACACTTACCTTGTCCCGCATAAAGCTCATGACTCCGAGGTGCCGGACTCCCTACCGGACTCCGAACCTCCTGCGCCCCCGCCAGTCGAATCCGATGGGGCGCCGATCATGGAATTCACCGCTGCGGACATCTTTCAGCACTCACCCTTCGGCGATATCTTAAATTCGCTGAAGCATCTCTCTCTATCCGGAGAGCCCTGGGCAAACTACGGCCAGGACGGTTGGGACGCGGACGACGAAGAAATTCAGAACCCACCCACCACCCACTTTGTAGCCACCATCGACGATCTAACCGACGTACTCGACTATGACTCCGAAGACATCGACGGTATGGACGACGATGCCGGAGACTATCAAGAACCAGTGCCTATATGACACTGGAAGACCACATCGTCATACGACATATACATGGTGGACACCCCAAAAGATGGGGACGGTGAAGAAGCAGCGGAGGCCGATTCCTTAAAGAAACAACCCAAGCGCCGACGTCAGCGGCGCCACTCTAAATCCTGCCATAGCAAGAATGGAGATTCCGGCACAGGAGATAATAGCACCCCGGAAAGTGCCGAAGACAACCCCCTCCAGCATGATCCAGCGCAGGAGGAGGCAGAAGCAAGCCCTCACGAGAGGGCGGCAGACGACGAGGTCGAGGATGATAATTACTTACCTCCCTCCGGAGACGAGGCAAGCCTCGACGACGACGAATTCGTCGTGCCTGAGGATCCTGTCGAACAAGAGCGTTTCAGACGCAGGCTAATGGCCATGGCAAACAGCCTAAAGAAAAAGCAGCAACAGCTTCAAGCTGATCAAGACCTACTGGCCGACAGATGGACCGAGGTCCTCGCGGCCGAAGAGTATGAACTCGAACGCCCCTCCAAAAGTTACCCAAAACGCAAGTTGCTCCCCCGACTAGAGGAGGAAGCGTACAAACCTGCATCACCAGCGCACAATACGGCAGACCAACCACCTCGTGGCCGCGACAGAGAGGCATGCAAACCCTCCACCAAAACCGTACCCCGGCATCGCTCAAAAAGCATGAAGCCACGGGGGAACGCGCCGGACTTGTGAGATATATTGGAGGACAAGGCAAAACAATCCAGATCTATCTATGGATCACGTGGGTGCCCCAAGACCCACGACGAATACCATCGCGCCGGATACAACTACTTCGGCCGGGCCGAACACAGCAGACAACGCTCTCTCGAGCTACGTCGCGATATTGCTCAATACAGAGGCGCCGCACACCCACTACGCTTCACTGACGAAGTAATGGATCATCAAATCCCTGAAGGGTTTAAACCCGTTAATATCGAATCCTACGATGGCATAACAGACCCCGCGGTTTGGATTGAGGATTATCTCCTCCATATACATATGGCCCGCGGCGACGATATTCACGCCATCAAATATCTCCGGCTCAAGCTTAAAGGACCAGCTCGGCATTGGCTGAACAGCCTGCCCGCAGAGTCAATTGGATGCTGGGAAGACCTAGAAGCCGCATTCCTCGACAACTTCCAGGGCACGTATGTGCGACCACCGGACGCAGATGACCTAATCCACATAATCCAGCAGCCAGACGAATCGGCCAGGCAATTCTGGACACGGTTCTTAACAAAGAAAAATCAAATCGTCGACTGTCCGGATGCAGAGGCCCTCGCTGCCTTTAAACACAACATCCGCGACGAGTGGCTGGCCCGGCACCTAGGACAGGAGAAGCCGAAATCCATGGCAGCCCTCACTTCACTCATGACCCGCTTCTGTGCGGGAGAGGATAGCTGGCTAGCTCGCAGCAACAACCTCAGCAAAAACGCTGGCAGTCCGGATACCAAGGACCGCAATGGCAGGTTGCGTCGAAACAAAAACAAATGCTGCATTAACGGCGACAGCAATGAGGATACGGAAGTCAACGCCGGATTCCGAGGCTCCAAGCCCAGTCAACGGAAGAAGCCATTCAAAAGAACCACTCCGGGCCCGTCCCATTTGGACCGGATACTCGACCGCTCCTGTCAAATACATGGAACCCCCGAAAAGCCAGCTAACCACACCAACAGAGATTGTTGGGTATTGAAGCAGGCAGGCAAATTAATCGCCGAAAACAGTGACAAGGGGCTACACAGCGATGACGAGGAAGAGACCCGGCCGCCGAACAACAGAGGACAAAAGGGATTCCCCCCCTCAAGTTCGAACGGTAAACATGATATACGCAACGCATATTCCCAAGAGGGAACGGAAGCGTGCACTAAGGGACGTATACGCGATGGAGCCAGTCGCCCCAAAATTCAACCCATGGTCCTCTTGCCCGATCACTTTTGATCGAAGAGACCATCCGACCAGTATCCGCCATGGCGGATTCGCCGCATTGGTTTTAGACCCAATCGTTGATGGATTTCACCTCACGAGAGTCCTGATGGACGGCGGCAGTAGCCTGAACCTGCTTTATCAGGATACAGTGCGCAAGATGGGCATAGACCCTTCAAGGATTAAACCTACAAAGACAACCTTCAAAGGCGTCATACCAGGTGTCGAGGCCATTTGTACAGGCTCAGTTACACTGGAAGTGGTCTTCGGATCCCCGGATAATTTCCGAAGCGAGGAGTTAATCTTTGACATAGTCCCGTTCCGCAGTGGCTATCACGCTCTGCTCAGACGAACCGCGTTTGCAAAATTCAACGCGGTGCCGCATTATGCATACCTTAATCTCAAGATGCCAGGCCCTCGTGGAGTCATCACGGTCAATGGAAACACGGAACGCTCCCTTCGAACGGAGGAACATACAGCGGCTCTCGCGGCAGAAGTACAGAGCAGCCTTTTAAGGCAATTTTTGAGTCCGGCCGTTAAACGACCGGACACGGCCAAACGCGCCCGGAGCAACATCAACCAAGACCACCTGGCACGTTCTGAGCATGTGTAGCAATGCGGCCTCAACCCCAGCCCTCGCTCAACTGTAAGACAAACTCTCCGCGTACATAATTACGCCCTGGAGATACCATGGGCATAGGGGGAGAGGCACAACCACAACAGACCCAGAGTGCGGTTCGACCACACCAGGAGCTCCCAAGTGTGTCCCTCTTTTTATCTTTTATTTTTCTTTTTTACAGAACTCTGTCCGGCGGCGAATTTGCTGAACTCATGATGCAACAGCCAGGGAGGGACAAAGGCCGCGACGAACACTCAGGTGGTCTCCATTACGAGCATTAAATTTGTTAAATACACCATTCCGCGGCCCACCCCTGGAGGGAGACGCCTTTACTTCGTGCAATCCCTTGCTTTCCGCACTATTTGTATCATTCCGTATTCATAACAGATCTTCTCGAATAAAATGTAGCACTTTTTGCCCATAATTGCATTACATTATATACATATGTTCATTTACGACATGTTGCATCCATACATTTTGGTACGGCCAAATACACCAGGGGCTTATGTTCCCCGCTTTATGGTGTGATAAAGTCCGCACACTTTCTCAAGTGCGGCACCCCGAACTTATAGCATTATATGAGTCAGCTCCGAATCATGTCTTGGGTCAATAGTTGGGTTTGCCCGGCTCCCATGTTTGGCACCTTACGTTTCCGTTCTATCGGCTAAGGTAGCACTGGGAGAACCACTGCGATTGCGCCCCGGTTGAGCCGGGTTAACGCCTCAGTGGAGAAAGGTAAAACTGACTGTCATGATAAGGCGAGAGACTGGTCGCTGTTCGAGAGGTCCTTTCGGGTCCTTAAAGACCTACGCCGCTTCGAGCGAAGTTCCGGATAATGTCCGATGAAGGCGTGGATAGCGCCCCTAATTCGGTCTTCCGAATACTAGGGGCTTCGCCGAAATTTAAAATTATAGAATTCTATGGCTAAGTGAGAGTGTTCAAGCACTATAAGTCCGGTTGCCTTGTTCGTTGTGTTGAGCGCCTCCCTAGATGGACCCAAAAATGGGAACAAGAGTGCTCAAGTTTATCCCGAACACCCCAGCACTCGTGGCATGGGGGCTGAAGTCGACGACTTGCCATCTCTCAGATTTAATAAACGGCCGCACAGAAGGTAATATTTTAAATTAACAAACGTTGCTTAGCGCATATGAACAAAGTTTTCAGCGCACAGGATAACACATTGCAAATTTACTCATACATCCCTGGGGCACTCATCCGCAATCTTGCGGGCACCCTTCAGGACAGTCCTATAGTACATTTCGGGCGTACGATATTCCTTGCCCGCTGGTGGCGCGTCAGTGATTAGCTTCTCCGTATCCAGCTTGCCCCAATGCACCTTTGCGCGGGCAAGGGCCCGACGAGCACCTTCAATACAGGCGGAGCGCTTGATAACCTCCACCCAGGGGCACGCATCCACCAACCGTCGCACGAGGCCGAAGTAGCTCCCAGGCATGGCCTCTCCAGGCCACAGCCGGACTATGAGGCCCTTCATGGCCTGCTCGGCCTCCTTGTGGAGCTCGACCAGCTCCTTCAGCTGGTCGCTAGGGGGTACCGGATGGCCGGCCTCAGCATACTGAGACCAGAAGACCTTCTCCGTTGAGCTCCCCTCCTCGGCTCGATAGAATGCGGCAGCATCAGATACACTGCGAGGCAGATCTGCAAATGCCCCTGGAGAGCTCCGAATACGGGTAAGTAACACGTAATTTACATTCACATGCTTGCTTTGCATGAAAAATGCCTTACCCACCGCTATCTTCCTCACCAACTCAATCTCCTGAAGGGACTTATGGGCATCGGCCTTGGCAGTCTTGGCACTTTCGAGAGCCGAGGCAAGCTCGGACTCTCGAGTCTTTGAGTCATGCTCCAAACTCTCATGCTTTTCCATGAGAGCCTGGAGCTCTTGCTGAACCACCGCCACTCGCGCCTCCTGCTTTTCTCGCTCTGCTTGTTCCGTGGCCGCATTATGTTCGGCCGCAGACACGACCTCCTTCAGGGTCGCCACCTCGTTCGTGGCCCCTGCAGTACCCATGTTATCCTTGTTATTTTTTGTTGCAACCTAAATCCTTTTCTGTAAGGTACAAGTTCAAAGTGGTGTCACTCACCTTCTTTGTCCTGGAGCTGCTTCTTGGCGCGGCCGAGCTCTTGCTCGGACCGCTCGAGCTCCTACTTCAAAACACCGACCTCCGCAGTCAGTGCGGCAGAGGTCAGCAGCGTAGCCTGCAACCTATATTGACATAATTTTTTAGCAACCCTGCGTATATCTTTTTTTCCAGATCCTCAGTCCGGCTTTTCTTTCCGAACACCGAACCGAGCATCAGGGGCTACTGTCTATGCGGTATTACATTGCATATGTTTTAACTTCTTACCTCAAAGCCTGATAGAAGGCTACTGCAGGCTTCGGTCAGCCCGCTCTTGGCGAGCTGTACCTTCTAAATCACCACACTCATAATAGTGCGGTGTTCTTCCTCGATGGAAGCGCTCTGGAGCGCCTCCAACAAATTATCCGGCGCCTCCGGTTGGACGGAAGCCACCGGCGTCACGGTCTTGCCCTTCGTGTGAAGGGGCCGCCGGCCGGACTCCGGAACCACTGGGGGTTCTGATATGGAGTCAGACACAAAGTCCGGGAGGCCGCCTTGTGGCGCCTCCGGAGCCTCCCCCTGAGGGGTCCCTTCTTGGGATCCCACCTCGGCATCCTCGGTGTCGCGAGGGGTGGAGGCAGTCGGGATGGAGTCTACCTCCGACGGAGCCAACGACCCGCTCGTTGAAGCGGGGAGATCATCATTGGCCGGACTACAGGCAGCATGCGGCATCAGAATGACACTATGTGACGCAGAAAAAGAAATTATAACTCATTCAGGAATCCGGATACTTACGATCTCGCAGGAGGCCTGGCCCTTGAAGGCCATTCTTCCTCGCCAACGTTGATGTTGGCGGAGCTGTCCGGGGGAATAGTCCTTCCCCTCTTGGACCCTTCGGCCTCCCCTGTTGGGGAAGCCCTCCTCTTCCTCTCTCCCCCCTCTGGGAGAGAGTCCTCTTTCTCCTCCTCGTTTTCGGGGGAGGAGTCCGCCCCGGAGTCGTCGGACACCTGAAAACGGGAACTCTTTCGAGAACCCGTGGCCTCCTTCTTGGCCTTCTTCTCCGGCACCACGTGCGGTGCCGGAACCAGCAGCCTCGCTAGACGGGCGTCTACTGGGTTTTCTGGCATAGGAGCCGGGCAGATAATCTGCTCCGCCTTCCTCATCCAGTCCTGTCGAAGGAAAAGGGGAAATTAAAACCCCCATAGAGTCAAACTATGAAAAGCAAGTGTGCCGTAAAGGGGTAGAATCATTTACCTCGTCGGCTTGGCGCTGCGAGCGAAATCCGCGATCTTCAGTCGCGGATGCGGGGGCTTCGGCGCCCTTAAACAGCACCCTCCAGGCGCCTTCGTACGTCGTATCAAAGAGCCCGCTTAGCGCCTGGTGCTGTTCCGGATTGAACTCCCATAGATTGAATGCCCGTTCTTGGCATGGGAGAATCCGGCGGACGAGCATGACTTGGACCGTGTTAACTAGCCTGAGCTTCTTCACCAGCTTCTGGGTACAGGCTTGGAGTCCCGTAACCTCCTCCGAACTATCCCACAGCAAGCCCTTCTCTTTCCAGGAGGTGAGCTGCGTGGGGATACCAGATCTGAACTCGGGTGCCGCCGCCCACTTAGGGTCGCGCGGCTCGGTGATATAGAACCACCCCGATTGCCACCCCTTGACGGATTCCACGAAGGCCCCTTCGAACCAAAGGACGTTGGGCATCTTGCCCAACATGGCGCCTCCGCACTCCGCTTGAGTGCCCCTCACTACCTTCAGCTTGACATTGAAGGTCTTGAGCCACAAGCCGAAGTGGGGCTGGATGCAGAGGAAGGCCTCACACACGACGATAAACGCCGAGATGTTGAGGATGAAGTTCGGCGCCAGATCATGGAAATCCAGGCCGTAGTAGAACATGAGCCCCCGGACAAAGGGGTGAAGTGGAAAGCCCAGTCCGCGGAGGAAGTGGGGAAGAAAAACGACCCTCTCGTGGGGCCTGGGGGTGGGGATGAGCTGCCCCTCGTCGGGCAGCCGGTGCGCGATGTCACCGGACAGGTATCCGGCGCTGCGCAGTCTTTCGATGTGCTCCTCCGTAATGGAGGAGGTCATCCACTTGCCTCCCGCTCCAGACATGACTGGGGAAGGTTGAGACGGGATGTGCGGGCTTGGGCGCTAGAGCTCGAGTGCGCGGAGATGGATAAGCAAAGGAGGAGGAAGGCGTAGGTGAAAAGGTGAATCCTTATCCTTTATATGGGCGGGCGAAGTCTACGCGTCCCCCACCAGCCTGGTAAAACTCGCTTATCCCCCAAGCGTCACCATCAATGGCGCGGTTGGGTTACCCATGTCCGTATTGATGAGAATCCCGGATTAAGGGGAAACACGGTCTCTGCTTCGACAAGACGTGCCAAGGAAACCGCTTCGCTAAATGCGCTGAGGTGGTAGAGTAAAAAACGATTCAAGTAATGGCTTGGTAGTGGCGTGACGTCATGCCGCAAAAAACGTCAGCAGATTGAACTTGTGTATATATTATTCTCTCTACGGTGAAATGTGGAATTTATTTTGCAGAGCCGGACACTATCCTGGTGTTCACAATCTTCTATCATTCGGAGGAGGAACCCGCCTTGCAATGCCAAGCAATATATGCGCCGGACTTATCGTCATTGAAGCCTGGTTCAGGGGCTACTGAGGGAGTCCTGGATTAGGGGGTGTCCGGATAGCCAGACTACCATCATCAGCCGAACTATCATCGGCCGGACTATCATCATCGACCGGACTCCAAGACTATGAAGATACAAGATTGAAGACTTCGCCCCGTGTCCGGATGGGACTTTCCTTGGCGTGGAAGGCAAGCTTGGCGATACGGATATGTAGATCTCCTACCATTGTAACCGACTCTATGTAACCCTAGCCCTCTCCGGTGTCTATATAAACCGGATGGCTCTAGTCCGTAGGACACAGCAACAACAATCATACCATAGGCTAGCTTCTAAGGTTTAGCCTCCTTGATCTCGTGGTAGATCCACTCTTGTAAACATCCACAATATCAATATCAATCAAGCAGGACGTAGGGTTTTACCTCCATCAAGAGGGCCCGAACCTGGGTAAAACATGGTGTCCCTTGTCTCCTGTTACCATCCGCCTAGACGCACAGTTCGGGACCCCCTACCCGAGATCCGCCGGTTTTGACACCTACACGTCCATACAAGCTTGGACCTATGGAGCTGAAGGAATTGAAGAAACAGCTCGATGAACAAGAGCATCTGGGTTTGATCAGACCAAGTTCGTCTCGATGGGGTTGTGGAGTTCTTTTTGTCCAGAAGAAGGATGGCATGGACCGACTTTGCGTCGATTACCGTCCATTGAACAAGAAGACAATCAAGAACAAGTATCCACTTCCCAACATCAATGAGCTATTCGAGCAACTCAAAGGTGCTAAAGTATTCTCCAAGCTTGACCTCCGTATGTGTTATCATCATATTCGCATTCGTGAACAAGATATTCCCAAGACAGCATTCAGAACAAGCTTTGGTTCTTATGAATATACTGTCATGTCTTTCGGCCTTGTCAATGCTCCTCCAACATTCTCTCGAATGATGAACTTTATCTTCAAACCCTACACCAATGAATTCATTCTGGTGTATCTCAATGATATCTTGGTCTTCTCCAAGAATAAGAAGGATCATGCCAAACATTTGCGATTGGTCCTCGACAAGCTCAGAGAGTATCAATTCTATGCGAAGTTTTCCAAATGTGAGTTTTGGCTTGATGAAGTTCTTTACCTTGGTCATATCATCTCCGCCAAGGGCATTGCTGTTAATCCCGCGAAGGTGTGTGCAGTTGTGAATTGGGAACCTCCTTAGAATGTCAAGCAGCTCCGCAGTTTTCTTGGTCTTGCAAGCTATTGTCGAAGATTCGTTGAGAACTTCTCTAAGATTGCAAAGCCTCTTTCCAACCTCCTCCAGAAGCATGTCAAGTATGTCTGGACGCCTGAGTGTGACATTGCTTTCAACACCCTCAAAGAGAAGCTAGTCACAGCTCCTGTCTTGACTCCTCCTGATGAATCCAAGCCATTCGAAGTATTATGTGATGCTTCTCTTCAAGGTCTCGGTGCTGTGTTAATGCAAGAGAAGAAAGTTGTGGCCTATACCTCTCGCCAGTTGAAGCCCAACGAAAAGAACTATCCACTCACGATCTTGAGTTGGCGGCAGTTGTCCATGCATTGATAACATGGAGACATCTCTTATTGGGAAGGCAAGTGGACATTTTCACCGATCACAAGTGCCTCAAGTATATCTTCACTCAACCCAACCTCAACCTCAGGCAAACTCGATGGGTCGAAATGATTCAAGAGTACAATCCAAGTATTGAATATACTCCTGGCAAGGCGAATGTGATTGCAGATGCTCTGAGCAGAAAGGCTTATTGCAACAGTCTAATTCTCAAGCCATTTCAACCGGATCTTTGTGGAGCTTTCCGCAAGCTGAATCTTCAAGTTGTCCCTCAAGGCTTTCTTGCCAACCTCATAGTCTCTCCGACTTTGGAAGATCAAATTTGTGAGGCACAACTCCTGGATACCTTGATGAAGAAGGTGAAACGTGGTATTGACAAGGGCATTCTCAAATACAAGTGATATCGCTTGGATGACAAAGATACTCTTTTCTTCGAGGATCGTATTGTGGTTCCTAAAGGCGATCTGAGAAAAGTCATCATGAACGAGGCACACAATTCCCTCCTATCCATTCATCCTGGAAGTACGAAGATGTACCATGACCTCAAGCAGTCATATTGGTGGACTCGAATGAAGCGAGAAATTGCTCAATTCGTGAATGAATGTGATGTCTGCCGAAGGGTGAAAGCAGAACACCAACGACCAGCTGGTCTCCTCCAACCTCTTGATATTCCGGAATGGAAGTTTGACCATATCGAGATGGACTTTGTGACTGGATTTCCTAAGTCCAAGCGTGGAAATGATGCTATCTTCGTTGTCATTGACAAGCTTACTAAAGTGGCACATTTTCTTCCTATCAAAGAATCTATCACAGCAGCTCAGCTGGCAGAGCTATACACCTACAGAATTGTCTCCTTGCACGGTATTCCACAATTGATATCTTCAGATCGTGGAAGCATCTTCACTTCTAAGTTCTGGGATTCCTTTCAGAAGGCCATGGGCACCAACATTCGTTTCAGCACAGCTTTCCATCCTCAAACAAGTGGCCAAGTCGAGCGAGTAAATCAAATCCTTGAAGACATGCTCAGGGCTTGTGTCATCTCTTTTGGTATGAATGGGAAGATTGTCTTCCATATGCCAAGTTCTCCTACAACAACAACTTCCAAGCGAGTTCGGGCAAGGCCCCATTCGAAATTCTCGATGGCAGAAAGTGCCGTACCCCTCTCAATTGGTCCGAGACAGGTGAACGCCAACTTCTTGGCAACGACTTGATCATAGAAGCCGAAGAAATGTGCAAAGTTATTCGTGAAAATCTCAAAGCCGTGCAAACGCGCCAAAAGAGTTACTATGATAGCAAGCACCGTGACTTGGCTTTTGAAATCAGAGACCATGTCTACCTCCGCGTCTCTCCAATGAAAGGCACTCGTCGCTTTGGTATCAAAGGGAAGCTTGCCCCTAGATACGTGGGTCCTTTCAAGATCATTGGCAAAAGAGGCGATCTCGCCTATCAACTTGAGCTTCCGTCCAACTTTGCAAATGTGCATGATATGTTTCACGTGTCACAGCTTCGCAAGTGCTTCAAGACTCCTGAGCGCACCATCAACTTCGAAAAAATCGACCTCCAAGAAGATCTCTCTTATCATGAGCACCCCGTTGCTATTCTCGAAGAAACCGAGCGCAAGACTCGCAACAAGTCAATCAAATTCCTGAAAGTGAAGTGGTCACACCATTCCGACCGAGAAGCCACCTGGGAGCGCGAGGATCACGTCCGTTCCGAATATCCGGAGTTCTTTCAGTCCTAGATCTCGGGACGAGATCCTCTTGTAGTGGTGGAGTGTTGTAACACCCCGGATGTAACTTTCCATCTTTGTAACTCCAACTCTTGCCATTTTCGGCTATTGTTATGATATTCCTTCCGTGGTTGGGTTTTGCCTTTTGTTTTGCATTTTATTCATGTCATGCATCTCATATCATGTCACCATGTGCATCTCATTTGCATACGTGTTCGTCTCATGCATCCGAGCATTTTCCCCGTTGTCCGTTTTGCAATCTGACACTCCCACGTGCACCTTCGCACCCCTGTTGTCTCTTTTTGTGTGCGGGTGTTAAAACGTTCTCGGAATGGAACGAGGCTTGCCAAGTGGCCTTGGTACACCACCAGTAGACCACCTGTCAAGTTTCATGTCATTTGGGGGTCGTTTGATACTCCAACGGTTAACCGGATAACTGCAAAGGCCTCTTTTGGGTTGCAGCCCAACACCCCTTTAAAACAGCCCAATAACCCATCTAAGTCGCTTCCATGCTCTCCATCGTCGGATCACGATCGTGTGGGCAAAAACCGCACTCCATTTGGAGCCTCTAGCCCCCTCTACCTATAAAAACTCACCCCCCTTCGAAATCACGGGTGAAACCCTAGTCTCCCCTTCCTCCGTGCGCTGGACACGTCCGCCCCGCCGCCCGAGCCAACCGTCCGCCGCCACGTGGCCCCGGCCACCGCGCGCCACCGCCGGCCCGCCAGGCCCGCGCGGGGCCCCCG
>NC_057807.1:390607540-390632332 GCF_018294505.1 Triticum aestivum | reverse complement strand
GCCCGTCGACCACCGCCGCCCCGGAACCGCGGTGCCGCTGTCCCGGCCGCCGCCTCCGCCCGACCGCGCCCCGGCCGGCCCCGACCTCTTCTCCGGCCTCCTCCCGGCCCTGCTCCGGCGAGGTTCCGGCCTGCCTCGGTTAATGCGCCCGGATCCAGATCCAGATCGGGTCAAACCTAGGTTGACCCCGAAATCCTCTAAGTCTGCAGTATTTTTATGACATGTTCATCGCATCATAACTCCGTCATCGTAGCTCCGTTTCATGCGCATGATATATCAAAATGTTCATAAGGATGTGCTCTTCATTTTGTTCCATTGGGCCATGTTCATTTGAGGTCATCTAGATGCCTGAATCTCTGTTTCAAGAGTGCTATATAATGTTAGTTTCTGATTCTTAACAAAATGTGTGCATTTGTCATTTTTGCTACATTTATTGTGTGCATCTTATGGGCATGAGCTCTACAGGTGTTTTGCTCTATGCCATGCCATCTTTACAGAGGTGCTTACCATGTATTTGTGTGATCAATGTGGTCATTTTAGTCCCTGTTCTGCTGTTATTTTGATGCCATGTAAACTTGATGCTACAGAGAGATCCATGCATATTTTGAGTTACTTCAGTAAGGATGTTTTGAACATATGGTTATGCTCTATCCATCCATGCCCCTGTTTGCAATTATGGAGTAGTCTAGCATGTCATTTTAGTGCTCTACTTTTGCTATGAATTGTTTCCTGGCAGATTGTTTACATGTTATTCAATTTTGCCAAGGTTGTTATAGTTGATCCTTGCATGCTATGAACTTGTTCTTGCCATGGTTAGCTTCATAAACATGTCTTCTTGCTGATGCTATGCTTACATTGTCATGCAATGCCTGGTGGTGAGTGAATCGAGGTCGCAAAGATGCCTTCATAATTCTGTCAATGCCATGCTCTGTTTGCCGAATCTGTTAACGAGACTTGCTATGTTTACATGTGTTCCATCATATCTTCTGATCCGTTTTGGCTCATGGATAGTAAGGGACTTCTGTTTTATGCTTTGAGTAGAATCATGTCATGCCTTGCTTTGCTATTATAAGTTCTCGTAGCATGTTAATTGCCTGTTCTCAACATTGCTACCTGATGCTGTTTATGCCATGTCCTAGCTGATACCTTTTGCACTTACGCCATGCTTGTTTGAACCTGCTATTTTGTGATTTAGCCATAGCTCAGTGTTCCTCTTTTGTCAAGCATCTCCTGTAGATCACTGCCATTTGCTTTGTTTTTATGTTGGGGTGCTGTAGCATAGTTTCTTGTTGCATGCTAAGTAGCATCGTGCTGTTAATCGCAGATTTGTGTCATTCTTGTGTTGCTTGCCATTTGCAAACCGTGCATCCGTTTCCGGAGATCTTTATATCGATTTCAACCGAAATCATCTCATCTTTCCAGCGGCATACTTGATTTGCCAAGTTGATGCTTTGTTCATCCTTTTTACTCCCGGAGCTCGCATACGCATCGCATATCACATCTCGCATATCATGCCATGTATTGCATCATGTTGCTTGTGCATTGCACCGTGATTTATTGTGTTTCCATTGCTTGTGTTCTTGCTTTGGGTAGAGCTGGGAGACGAGTACGTGCATGAGGAACCTGTTGAGTACACTAACGAGGATCAAGCCTTCGACAACTCTGAGAGCTTTGCAGGCAAGATGACCATACCTTCGATATCACTTCTATCTTTGCTTTGCTAGTTGCTCGCTCTACGCTATGTTAGCTCTACCTACCACTGTTTATCATGCCTCCCATATTGCCATGTCAAGCCTCTAACCATCCTTTCCTAGCAAACCATTGTTTGGCTATGTCACCTCTTTTGCTCAGCCCCTCTTATAGCGTTGCTAGTTGCAGGTGAAGATGAAGTTTGTTCCTGGTTGGAACATGGATATGTTGGGATATCACAATATCTCCTGTTTAATTAATGCACCTTATATACTTGGTAAAGGGTGGAAGGCTTGGCCTTATGCCTGGTGTCTTGTTCCACTCTTGCCGCCCTAGTTTCCGTCATTCCGGTGTTATGTTCTTTGATTTTGCGTTCCTTACACGGTTGGGTGATTTATGGGACCCCCTTGACAGTTTGCTTTGAATAAAACTCCTCCAGCAAGGCCCAAACCTGGTTTTACCATTTGACACCTAAGCCTTTTTCCCTTGGGTTTTTGTGAGCCCGAGGGTCATCTTTATTTACCCCCCCAGGCCAGTGCTCCTTCCAGTGTTGGTCCGAACCGAGCCGCCTGCGGGGCCACCTCGAGGAAACTCGAAGTCTTGTTTTACTCGTAGCCTGTCTCATCCGGTGTGCCCTGAGAACGAGATATGTGCAGCTCCTATCGGGATTTGTCGGCACAGTCGGGTGGTCTTGCTGGTCTTGTTTTACCATTGTCGAAATGTCTTCTGAACCGGGATTCCGAGACTGATCGGGTCTTCCCGGGAGAAGGTATATCCTTCGTTGACCGTGAGAGCTTATGATGGGCTGAGTTGGGACACCCCTGCAGGGTATATTATCTTTCGAAAGCCGTGCCCGCGGTTATGAGGCAGATGGGAATTTGTTAATGTCTAGTTGTAGATAACTTGACACTTTCTTCTCGGCGGAATTCGGGAAGTGAACACGGTTTGGGTTATGTATGAACGTAAGTAGTTTCAGGATCACTTCTTGATCACTTCTAGCTTCTCGACCGATGCGTTGCTTCTCTTCTCAGTCTCACTTGCGTATGTTAGCCACCATATATGCTTAGTGCTTGCTGCAACTCCACCATATTATCCCTTTTCCCACCCATGAGCTTAAATAGTCTTGATCTCGCGGGTGTGAGATTGCTGAGTCCTCGTGACTCACAGATTCTACCAAAACAGATGCAGGTGCCGAGGATACTAGCGCAAGCGGCGCAACCGAGCTCAAGTGGGAGTTTGATGAGGACCTTGGTTGTTCCTATGTTTCGTTTCCAGATGATCAGTAGCGGAGCCCAGTCGGGATGATCGGGGATCTAGCATTTGGGTTGTCTTCTTTTCATTTGGATTTGACTGTAGTTGGTCTATGAGTGTATTTTGTATGATGTATGATCTTAATTATGTATTGTGTGAAGTGGCGATTGTAAGCCAACTCTCTTTATCCCATTCTTGTTCATTACATGGGATTGTGTGAAGATGACCCTTCTTGCGACAAAACCACCATGCGGTTATGCCTCTAAGTCGTGCTTCGACACGTGGGAGATATAGACGCACCGTGGGTGTTACATTTCCGTAGTGGTTACCACGCACTGCTCGGACGAACCGCATTCGCTAGATTCAATGCGGTACCACACTATGCATACCTCAAGCTCAAGATGCCAGGACCGCGCGGGGTCATAACAGTCAACGGAAATATGGACCGCTCTCTCTGTACAGAAGAGCATACTACAGCCCTCACAACGGAAGTATAATGCGGCCTCCTCCGACAAACCACCAATCCGGCGACGACAACCTCGAGCACCGTCAAGCGAGTCCGAAGCACCCCGCAACAGGATCACGAGGCACGCCAAGAGCGCGACTAGCAGTCCGGCCTCCGCTCAAGCCCCATCAAAGCAGCATTCGTGCCACGCGTACACAATTACACACTCAAAATACCATGGGCACAGGCGGAGGCTCAGAAGTGACTCAGTCAACAGTGCGGTATCGCTGCAATATACCTTCGTAACCCTCCCTTTTTATCTTTCAGGACATTGCTTTATAGCAGCCTCTTCAGAAGAGCCGGATTGTCAGACTTACATAGGAGAGAAAACCAAGGAGGCAACAGGCTTTACGCACAAAAGGAAAATACCCAGGTGGAATCTGTTCACTAACGTTATACCTGTTTTATATACCTACATGCAGCCTTCCCTTGGATAGGACATGTTAAATAGTCCTATTTACTTCTGCTTAAATGCACCCATTGTAAACATACGCTTAAACGTATTATTCATCAATGGGAAATCATATATAGCGTCAGCTTATTATTCCTATCTGCACATTTTTTCTATAAATATTTATTTACTATTGCATCCGTACACTTTGGTACGTTTATTTTGCCAGGGGCTTCTTATGGCGCCCCGCAATGCGGCAAGCAAAGTCCGAACACTTTCAACAGTGCGGCACCCCGAACTTATAGCATTATATGCATCAGCTCCGAATCATGTCTTGGGTCTACAGTTGGGTTAGCCCAGCTCCCTTGTTTTGGTACCTTACGTTCCGTTATATCGGCTAAGGTAGCGCAGGGAGAACTACTACGATTGTGTCCTGGTTCTTCCGACGAGCACCTCAGTAGAGAAAGCCGAAAACGGACCGGCATGATGTGGCGAGAGCTGGTCGCTGTTCGAGAGGTCTTAAAATCCTTAAAGATTTTCTCCGCTTTAGGCGAGGAATCGGCCTCGTCCGATTTAGGCGTATATAGCGCCCTAGTTCGGCCTTCCGAACTCTAGGGGCTTCGCTGAAATTTAAAATTGTAGACTTCTATGGCTAAGTGAAGGTTATAAAGCCGCATAGTCTGATTGCCTTGTTCGCTGCGCTAGACACCTCCTTTAGGGACCAAGTATTTGGATAAAGAGTGTCTGGGTTTTCCACGAAAACCCCAGTACTTGCGTGGGGGTGGAAGCCGACGACTGGCCTACTTTTAGAATTTTATAAACAGCCGCACATAAGGTAATATTTTAAATCAAAAAGCGCTACATAGCGCAAGTAACTTCGTCCTTATATTACAAACATGACAGAAGTGAATTCATTCTAAAATTGTGTCCTTGGTACATTCATCGGCCACGAGACGAGCGCCCTTCATAACGCCTTCATAATATCTCTCGGGACAGTGATGCGCCTTGCCCTCCGGCAGCCCGTCCTTTACCAGCTTCTCCGCATCCAGCTTGCCCCAATGCACCTTCGCACGGGCAAAGGCCCGGCGGGCACCCTCAATGCAAACAGATCGTTTGATCACTTCAAGATGCGGACAGGCATTCACCATCCGCTTGATCAGGCCGAAGTAGCTAGTGGGCAGGGCCTCACCGGGCGACATCCGGACTATGAAATCCTTCATAGCCACTTCGGCCACCCTGTGGAGTTCAACCAACTGCTTCAGTTGGTCACTCAGAGGCATTGGATGTTCGGCCCCAGCATACTGAGACCAGAACAGCTTCTCCATCGCGCTCCCTCCTCGGCACTGTAGAACTCCACGGCATCTGATACGCTGCATGGCAGATCTGCGAATCCCCCTGGAGAGCTCTGAATTTGGGTAAGTAAAAGAAATGCCTCCTCCACATGCTTGCTTTGCATAAAGAATTTCTTACCTGCCGCTATCTTTTTAGCCTCCTGGATTTCTTGCTATGCCTTCTCGGCTTCGGCCTTGGCGTCTTTTATACTAGCAAGGGCCTTCGCAAGCTCGGCCTCCTTCACCTTAAGCTCATACTCCACAGACTCGAACTTTTTGCCGAGATCCTGGAGCTCTTGTTGTACCTCGCCCACTCTAGCATCTTGCATTTCGCGCTCCTTGCGTTCCAAGGCCGCCTTGTCTTTGGCCTCGGACAACGCTTTCTTCAGAAACGCCACTTCGGTGGTGGCCCCTATCACAAAATCACGACGCTTCATCGTTAGAATAATCGATTTTATCTATCCTTCATTATATGAGAGCGGGGAATCACTTACCTTTGTTCTCTTCGAGCTGCCTCCTCGTGAGGTCGAGCTCTCCCTGCGCCTGCTCTAGGTCCCATTTTAGTCCAGCGATCTCGGCTGTGCGGACAGCAGCGGCAAGCAGCACAGCCTTCTTATTCACATTCAAACTTATTGTTAGACTCCTGCAGATTATAATTGACCCTCCGTTTGGTCTTTCTTTCTGAACACCAAACAGAGTATCAGGGGCTACTACCTATCGGGTGGTAATTTCACACATTTTTATTACTTACCTCAAAGCCTGTCAGGAGGCTGGTGCAAGCTTCGGTTAGTCCGCTCTTGGTGGACAAAACCTTCTGAATCACCGCACTCATAAGAGTACGGTGCTCTTCATCCATGGAAGCGCCTCGAAGCGCTTCCAGCAGACAATTCGATGCCTCGGGCGTAGCGGAAGTCCTTGACACAGACGGCTCGCCCTCCTTAACAAGGGACTGCCTGCCTATGTCTAGAACCATTGGAGGTTCCGGAACAGTGTTTGGCTGAGAGCCCGGCTTACTGCAGCTCTCATCAACATGATCCACGGGGATCTTGAACCCCGCATGTCCGATGTCTGGAATGCCACCTTGGGGCGCCTCCAGAGCCACCTCCCCCGCTCTGGGAGCCTTTAGGACAACACCTCTGTGTCATACGCAGGCTAAGGAGTAGTGGCCGTCGGGAGCGAGTTCATCGCTGAATCGCTCAATGACCCATCCGAAGACGACACCTCGGGATGGATCCTGGCCGGACTATATACAAGTTCAGTGTTATAACCAAACTATGAAGCGAACTTACGATAGAGTGCGGATACTTACGATCGCACTATGGGCTTCTCCCTGGGCAGCCACCCCTCCTCGCTATAGGCGGCGGTGGCGGAGTAGTCCGGAAGGGACGCCTTTCCCTTCTTGGACATCCCAGCCTCCCCCTCCGGGGCGGCTTTCCTCTTTTTCTCCCCCCAGTGCAGAGAGGTAGAGTTTCTTCTTGTTCCCCCCCGCCTCTACGGGAGGAATCTGCCTCGTCATTGTCAGACGACGAGGGTATGACGGCCTTGCGTCGGGGGCCTGTCCTGGCCCCCTGGTCCACCTTCTCAGCCCCCCATCCTCACCGGATGGGGCGGCCTCTTCTTATTCTTCTTCTTCTTCCCCTTCGGGGGAGGAGTGTGCCTCGTCGTCTTCGGACGAGGCCTCCGGTACAACTTTACGCCAGAGACCCTTCCTGGTCCCCGGGGCCTTCTTTTCGGCCTTCTTCTCTGGTGCCTTGTAGGGCGCCAGAACCAGCATCTCCGTCAGGAGAGCATCGGCTGGACCCTTGGGCAGCGGAGCCAGACAGTCAATCCGCTCCGCTGTCTCCACATAATCCTGATCAAATATGCACAATCACTTAAGACTCCCCCATGAATACATTAGATTGAATCCGGTGGTAGTCAGAAAACTCACCGGACGAGGAAGCCATGCGGCATGAAGTCCACGGTCCTTGGATATGGGAGGAGGTACTTTGGAGGCCTTGAACAGCACCTTCCATGCATCTTCTTTGTGTTTCATGCCATAGAGCTTTCGGAGCGTCTAGTCTTCGGACGGGACAAACTCCCACAGATTAAACACCCGCCTTTGGCACGGAAGAATCCGGTGAACGAGCATGACCTGGATCATGTTGACAAGCTTGATGTTCTTTCCCTTCATATTCTTGATACAATTTTGGAGTCCGGTCAGCTCGGCAGGTTCGTCCCAGGCCAGGCCCTTCTTTTCCCAGGAGGTGAGCCGCATGGGGGTTTCGGATCAGAATTCGGGGGCCGCTGCCCAGTTGGCGTCGCGCGGTTCGGTGATGTAGAACCACCCCGATTGTCACCCTTTCATGGTCTCCGCGAAGGAGCCGTCAAGCCAGGTGACGTTAGGCATCTTGCCCACCATGGCCCCTCCGCACTCCGCTTGTTGGACGCTCATGATCTTCGGCTTCACGTAGAAGATTTGCAGCCACAAGCCAAAGTGAGGCTGGATGCGGAGGAAAGCCTCGCATACGATGATAAACGCCGAGATGTTGAGGATGAAGTTTGGGGCTAGATCATGGAAATCTAACCCGTAGTAGAACATGAGCCCGCGAACGAAGGGATGAAGTGGAAATCCCAGTCCACGGATGAAGTGGGCGAGAAACACAACCCTCTTGTGGGGTCCTCGGGTTGGGACCTGCCCGTCGTCCGGTAACCGGTGCGCTATGTCTGCGGCCAAGTATCCGGCCGCCCGAAGATTCGCGATATGCTTCTCCTTGAGGGTGGAAGCCACCCACTTGCCTCCTGCTCCAGACATATTCAGCTGTGCGGAGAAGACTTGGACTAGGGCGCTGGAGCTCGAGGAAGCAAGGAGGAGCAAAGGAGGAGGAGAGCGTGGGCGAAAATGGGGATCCCTTTCCCTTTATAGAGGCGAGGAAAGCAGTGCGCCTCCTCACTTGCCCGTTGAGAATTGCATACGTCCCAAGCGCCACGATTGATGGCGCGGTGGGATTACCCATACCCGTATTGATGAGAATCCCATGATAAGGGGACACGATCTCTGCTTTGACAAGACGTGTCAAGGAAACCGCCTCGCAATACGCGCTGTGGCTGGTTGTGGGAAAACGGTTCGAATAATGACCCGACCGTAATGACATATCACGTCGTCGAAAAAGTTGTCAGCTGAAGTATCATTCTCTCTACGGTAGTATGTAAAGATCATTTTGCAGATCCGGACACGGTCTACGTGTTTGATAATTACTTTGGAGTATTCAGAGAAGGAACCCGCCTTGCAATGCCGAAGACAAGACTGCGCGCCGGACTCATCGTCATTGAAGCCTGGTTCAGGGGCTACTGAGGGAGTCCTGGATCAGGGGGTATACAGACAGCCAGACTGTATACATCATCTGGACTATTGAAGCGTGAAGATACAAGACTCAAGACTCTGTCCCGTGTCCGGATGGGACTTTCCTTTGTGTGGAAGACAAGCTTGGCGATCCTGATATTGTATTTCCTTCCTTGTAACCGACTCCATGTAAACCCTAGCCCTCTCCAGTGTCTATATAAACTGGAGAGGTTGGTCCTTAGAAGGCCGATCACAATCATCATAGGCTAGCTTCTAGGGTTTAGCCTCTACGATCTCGTGGTAGATCTACTCTTGTACTACTCATATCATCAATATTAATCAAGTAGGAAGTAGGGTTTTACCTCCATCGAGAGGGCCCGAACTTGGGTAAACATTGTGTCCCTTGCTTCCTGTTACCATCAGCCTAAGACGCACAGATCGGGACCCCCTACCCGAGATCCGCCGGTTTTGACACCGACAGGAGGGACGCTCCTGCCTTTGCATGTATGACATGTGGGCCCGACACGTGGGTGGCCAACCTGTCATACAACCAAAGGCAGGTGCAGTTAAGACCGCGAGGGAGAGGATAATCAAACTTCTCGTTGATGTACGAGTTGACGCGACACATCAAAGCACTACACTCGATATATTTCAATAATTTGCGGTTACCGATGCATTAATTACAACGCATGCATGCATGCCGTGACTCCCCTTTTGATACTTGCTTGTGTTGATTTAATGCACCTTGAAGTAGTACTCCCTTCGATTCCTTTTACTTTGCATATAACTTTCTTATTTTTCTCAGATTAGTCTGCGCGTCCGCGTTGGTTTCCATCTGTGCCCCCGCTCGATTAGTTCTACCCCCATTAATCGCGCCAGTTTCCAAAGCAGAAAATGGCTACAGGCAAACGCATGCAGCGCCGGATGCGGCTCGACCGCCTGGGGAAGCCAACTCAAGCGAAAAGGAAGGAGGACCAGCCAACCATTGCATGCACATTTACTGTCGATATTTATGCAGCTTAGTCATGTGCAGGGGCAAATTTGTCCAGAAAACTCAAACTACTACCTTCCTTGGTATGCGGGAGGAGAGTTATGCGCAGAGTATAAAATATGTGACGGTAAAGCTTTGTAATGCCCCGACCCAAGCGAGAGATGGTTGTGCACGAGGAGGGCGAGATCATGCAGACGGAACAGGAATCGACGAGGGAGCTCACTAAGGTCTCGATGGACCTCACCGTGATCCACTGCCCCTTGTGCCTCCGCCCCTTGACGCCTCCAGTGTATGAGGTTCGAATACACCTCGTCCATTTGGATGATTGAGCAAGGTGCAGGTTTCTTGATTGATGTGCTGTTCGATTGATTTCTGCAGTGCAAGGGAGGGCGCCTGGCCTGCACGAACTGCCGCATCGAGCACCCCGGGAACCAGCGGCAGTGCCAGAAGTGCGAGCGCGGCGGTGGCTTCGACGTGCAGAACACGGCGGTGGACGCCGTTGTTTCGTTGCTGAGGGTGGAGTGCCCGCACGAAGGCTGTGGGCTCTACGTCACTTACCACAAGCTCGCCGATCACCAGAGCGTGTGTCCGCTCGCGCCCTGCAAATGCCCCGTGCTCGTCTGCGGCTACGAAGGCCCGCCACGGGCGCTCTACCACCACATCAGCAATGCGCATCCCATGCCCGTGCACATGATCCAGTACGGCAAGGTGCTCCAGCTGCAAATGCCATTGTTGGACCCACGACTCTTGCTGTTTGCGGAGGAGGACGGCCGCGCATTTTTCTTGGCTGGCAACGTGCTCGACATCGGCGCGCCTATCACCGTGTCGGTGGTCTGCATCAGAGCGGGGGCGTCCCCACTGCCGCACTACGTTCGCAAGCTGTCGGCGAACGGCCCGCCGGGGGAGCCCAAAGGCATGACCGACGCCGTCAAGGTGGAAATGGAGGTGACAAGCAACAAGGATCCCGGCGACATCGACGTGCAGGAGCTGACCTTCTTCACAGTTCCGCCCAAGCTGCTGGCTGGGGCTAAGCTGGTGTCCCTCCACATTCAGATTGACAAGCTCACGTCCTCAATGTTTCTACAGTGCCTTCTATTTATATTAGTAATATGATAATATAGGGATTACCTCGGTCTACTTTAGCTTAAGAAATGGTAGGTTTTGGTGGCGATGCAGCAATTACTTCGACATCAGATCAGTAATTTCCAACAGTTGAATGGATATTTTGTGTCTGTTGGATATAAAGTTACTTTGGGTAAGAAGTACTAGATAAAAGGAGATGTATGTAGACGTATTTTAGTTTTAGATACGTCCCTTTTTATCCATTTTGATGACAAGCACTCCCTCCATTCCACAATACATGCCTTCCATTTGTCAAAATATAGATATATCTAGACATGTTTTAGTATATAGGTACATACATGATAGAGCCAGTCGGATGGTTGAGAACACTACTATTCGTAGCTACAGATGCGTGTGTGACTCCCAGATGCAGAAGTCGGGGGTCATCATCCTCCTTTTTGAGAAAAAGCAGACGCGTGTGTGAGAGGACGAGTGCGTGCGTGCACCTCTTCTCTTCCTGTATAACGTACTAAACTCAGAGTACAAGTTTTTGTGGGTGGCACGATGGTGCGTGCGAGAAGTCCCGAGAGATTGGTTTAATGCATCTAAAAAAGACTAGCCTATAGCTCGCCACGCGGCTATTCCTGTCGAACGCCCCATTAACTGTAAGATATGTATACGACGGTGCCAGTTATTGCACGTACACAGTAGAAAAAGTACACCACGGCCGAGAATACGTGCCCACGTAACGCCATCCGGGAATAGTGCCGCACTTCGAAACTAGAACCGTCAATAAATTTTGAGCTTGCGTCTCGTCACATTCCAAATTACTCCATGCTATATTTAATTGCAAACCTGTTCACACCAATCACAACCTAAACGGTTTCCCACTTAGGAGCGTATTATTACTCGGTTATAAATATTAGTATGCCAAGATGACTGCACATTCCTCCTCAACTCCTCATCCACAAAAACAAACAAGTCATTCAGCATCCTTCCCTTGCGTCTGCCATGGCCAGCGTGAGTTCTGGGTTGAGAGATTGCCACCATGGAGAGGTGAGTATGGATGCGGAAGCACGAGAGATGTCCTGCCTCGCTGCGAAAGCAGCCGACATGTCCCGCCGCGCGGAAGTAGCAGCACAGAGGTCCCATCGCGCCGCTGAAGTAGCACGGAGGTCCCGCCGCTCTGTCAATGCAGCAGACTGGTCCGACCATGCCGCAGAAGCAGCAGAGATGTCCCGCCGCACCGCGAATGGAGCAGAGATGTCCCGCCGTGCCGCGGCGGCCTGGGAAAATTTCTCGCGGGCAGGCGACGACTATTATAGGCGCATGCATGTGATCGTCCATAGCCAGATGGATCAGATCTTCGGCTGGGCGAGGTTGCAGGACAACATGAAAGCCTCATTTGAACAGGCTACCGACGTCATCCCGCAACTAAGGGAGGGAAATGAGAGGCTCCAGGCTGAGCGCGACCTGCTGAGGGCGAAGATCGTCCAAAGTGCAGACCAGCAGGAGGAGACCAGTGCCTTGTTGAAGAGGACCGGCGTCATCGTCAAGAAACTTATGGACGAGAATGACATGCTCTGCATCGAGCTCCAAAGGCTGGTGGAGGAATCCGTGGATGTTCTCAAGCAGCGTCTTGAGGAAACGAAAGAGCTCATCGCCGCTCGCCGCGGAGACTAGTTCCCGCGGCCTGCAGCAACGCATCAAGAAAGTAGAGATCAGCGAGCCAGATCCTTGTCTTCCTTCTTCTTTTGCCCTTGAGTATTTCGGGCGTAGCCGCATATGGCTTTTTAATTATCTTTCTAATTATGTAAGACAATTAATCGTCCTTATATATTCACCAGTCTTGCTATAAGTTGCAGTAGATGCTATATAGGTCCGTCGGATCTTACATCAAGATCCGTGCTTTCAGATTTTATTTTTTCTCTCTTAAATCTCAGTTGAGTGAGACATAGCCATGCCATTAAACAGAGGCTCGGGCGCCATTAATGGAGACCTCGGGAGAGAGGTAGACGGCAGATGGAGGTCAAAGGGCTCTCCTCCCGATAAGCACGCGCAGGGGTCTGATCGCACGCCTCTCGTACTCAAATAGCTACCCTGCATGATGCCTCCTAGCTAACAAAAAATGGGAACGCGTGGCGGCACGTAAATGGTAGTAAATAGAACGCCCACGATTTCAATAATACTTGTGTTTCTGATTGTAACGTGACGACACTTGTTCCAAAATGACTTTGTTGATTGTTAATGTGTGCGCCTTCGCAAATCGAACGTGGCACCAAGCCAAATTTCATTATTTTCATGCGTGTTTTGGATTTACAGGAATTAAAAAACAAAGTTTCTCGATGTTTCTAGCCTAGCCACGACGCCCAGAATTTTGAATTTCATTCCCATTTCTTGCATGGAACCTAGAAATTTACCCGAGGACACACATGTGATTTTTCAACCAACTTTGGTGCACTGGAACATGTGTTTGTATTTCAAATTTGAATTATGCACACAAGGGTGACACGTTCCCTCTCAGAACCACGAGCCTTCTTGAGAGAAGCTCCGATTTGCAAGAAGCTTATACCCAAATTTGTTCCTATTCGGCCAATTTTTTTACCACGGCATGGTACTACCATGACATGACACCATGCCAAGTATCATGATTTTAAAACCAAGTTTCTCAATGTTCTTGACCGAGCCACGATGCCCAGATGTTTGAATTTTATTCTCATTTTCTGCATGGGACCTAGAAATTCACCCGAGGACACAAATGTGATTTTTGAACCAACTTTGGTGCACGGGAGCATGTGCTTGTAGTTCAAATTTGAATTATGCACATTAAATGACCAAAAACTCAATTAATGTGTAAAAAAGGCCAAATGAAGCCGGAATGATTTCCAAAATTTAACAGGGCACTCATGTAGTTCTATGTTGCCTTTGTAAATAAACTCAAGGGGGACAACGTATATCGTTTTGCACTCAAAGGTGGCACGTTCCCTCTCAGAACCACGAGCCTTCTTGCGGTTTTGCAAGAAGCTTATATCAAAATCTATTCCTATTCGGCCAATTCTTTTACCACAACATGGTAGTATGATGACATGACACCCATGCCAAGTTTCATGATTTTCAGACGTGTTTTGGATTTACAAGAATTTAAAAACCAAGTTTCTCAATGTTCTCGGTCGAGCCACGATGCCCAGATGTTTATATTTTATTCTCATTTCTTGCATGGGACCTAGAAATTCACCCGAGGACACAAATTTGATTTTTGAACCAACTTTGGTGCACGAGAGCATGTGCTTGTAGTTCAAATTTGACTTATGCACATTAAATGACCAGAAACTCAATTAATGTATAAAAAACGACAAACGAACCCAGAATAATTCCAAATTTAACAGGGCACTCATGTAGTTCTATGTTGCCTTTGTTAAGAAACTCAAGGGTGGGGGGGGGCAGCGTATATCGTTTCACACTCAAAGGTGGCACGTTCCCTCTTAGAACCACGAGCTTCCAAATCGGCCCAATTTTTTACCACAACATGTTAGTGCCATGACATGACACCATGCCAAGTTTCTTGATTTCCAGATAAGTTTTGGATTTACATGAATTTAAAATCTAAGTTTCTCGATGTTCTTGGCCAAGTCACGACGCCCAGATGTTTGAATTTCACTCTCATTTCTTCCATGGGACCTAGAAATTCAACCAAGGACACACATGTGATTTTTCAACCAACTTTGGTGCACCGGAGCATGTGCATGCAGTTCATATTTAGATTATGCACTTTAAAAGTCCAGAAACTCAATTAATGTATAAAAAAGCCAAATGAACCCGAAATAATTCCAAAATTTAACAGGGCGCTCATATAGTTCTATGTTGCCTCTATAAAGAAAATCAGGGGGGAGGCAGCGTATAAAGTCTCGCACACAAAGGTGACACGTTCCCTCTCGGAACCACGAGGCTTGTTGAGAGAATCTCCAGTTTTGCAAGAAGCTTATACCAAAACTTGTCCCAATTCCGCCAAAAATTATACATATGAAAACAGGGTTTAGATTATCCCGAACATCTCGCTACGTAGACCAATAATATACTATGATTTGAATTCAACATAAAATGGATACACATATTTGAATTGGAGAGCGTATGGTACATGTAGTTCATAGTGAAATATGATTACTACTATATGCATGTTTTTTGTTATCAAGATAATATTTAAATTATTGTATAACTTGACAACAATCGTATTCAAATAAGGAAAATTGAATCTAATTTAGTCCATATGGTAGACGACAATATATATGTTCACATGGTGGAGTAAAATGTTCATATATGATGGAAGATCAAAATGTACGACTACATCAATTATAAACCGCAAGGTCACCTAACGATATATTCGAGTTCAACATAACATGGATTCAAAAATTGAAATTCGAGATCATGGCATCTGTAATCATATAAAAAGGGACATTACTCTTCCTTTGGTGGGAATTGATTTGTTTTTTGTTGTTGTTGAGGGAAGTGCGAATTGATTTGGTACTGTGCAGGGTAATCTTGTTCTCCTGATGTTTTTTACATTTTTCTTGTAGTTTTTTCAATGGCATCTATAGCAATATAGTAAAAGGAGACATGACTCTCTTGTGTCTTGTATGAATTGTTTTTTTACACGTTAAGTTTGTTCTGCCGAGCAAGGAATCCACACCTTGTTATCCCGAAATTTTCAAGCTCGAGTATCTTTTGTCTCATCTGCTTTGAAACTCCCGCTTCTTCAACCCGCACCGCACCTTGTTATCCCGAAATTTGGACACGCGCGAGAACTCCATCCTCATCCGAAATCGCTCCCACAGCCCAGACACACGAAATCCCCCTTCTACCACTCAGCCGGAAATGAAGCTCCACGTCGCGGTGTCAAAAGCGATGGAGGTACGCTGGTAACTTACCCTACATTTTGGACAAGCGCGTCCCTAAGCTTGGCTCCCCCTCCCCCTTCGCCCCCCATTCGTACAGCGAGGCCGCCAAAACCCATGAAACCCCACGCTCCTCCGTCGGCCTCCCGACCACGGCCCAGCCGGAGACTCTTCCCCGACTACGTCGTCCACCGCAACAGCTCGTCGTCCCTCATCCACCACACCGGATGAGGATCCGTTGTCGATCTCATCATCCCGCCGAATCAGCCGCCATGTCCTTCACCTCCAAGGAGCTGCAGCGATGTTCGCCTCGTCTATTGCGCCACCTCAATCCCCATAGCGCTGTCTTGATCTACCCCACCGGAACCGCAACAGCCTCACCAATTCCTCCGATGAAGCTGAGGCCAACTCAGCGCCACCAAGGAGGTTCTGCACTCACCGCTGCATTTTATCTTTATTCGATCTCACGGGGCTGCCGGTGCTCGATACCGAGCAGACATGGTGGGTCTCCATCGACGGCGCCGTTGCCGGCCACATCATGCACGGCGTCTCTCCCCCATGTCGTTGCTTCCTCGGCAACGACTTCCACAATGGCACTAGCTGCAGCTGCTCCGGCTCTCGCTCGCGCTGCGGCTCTATTCTTGCTGTCGGTCGCGCTATTGCACTGCTCCTGCTTTCGTTCGTGCTGTTGCTCTGCTCTTGCTCTCGCTTGCGCTGCTGCTGCTGCACGACCTCCGTCAGGTACAGGAGTTGCTGCTTTAGCACTCGCTCGCGGTGCTACTGCACGACTTGCTCTCTGCTACTGCGTTCCCTGCTCGAGCATCTGCTGATTTAGATCACTGCTTCTCTGGTACTAGTGCTCTAACGCCCTAAACATCTATTGCAATGCTCTGTTACTAGTTCAATCAGTTTCGACAGTAAAATTCAGTTTCGACTGTGAAGTTCATTTTCTTCAGTTAAGTTCAGAGTGAACAGTACTTACAACATCTGTTAGAGCGGCCGTGGCACGGCTGATGCGCTTTACATCTAGCACTTTTTGGTGATGTATTTTACATCATCTATTATAGATGATATTAGGGTCCCACTTTAGATTAACATTGTCTGTCTTGTCATGCTTCAGCCTCGTCGCCGTACACCTTAGCGGAGCTGCTCCAACGATGGAACCGTCCATCACAGCGGAGCAGTATCCTCGGTGCCGTTTCCAGAGGCCTCAGATCTTCTTCCCCGCCTCCGACAATCACACCAGCATCATCACCATCCTCCACGTCCAACCCAATGATGCTGAGGTCCACAAGGCTATGCCAAAGAGGTTGTGCACTCGTCGCATCACTTTGTTTCTCCATTCCTCTGTTCTTCCAATTCATGTGAGCCAAACACCCAGGTTGACTGAAATCCTATGTTTCCAAATGCTCTATTTTGCACGTGCATTCCTATCTTATTCCTGTGTTTTTCCTGTCCCTGTGTTTATAGAATCCTCCAATTCTAAGGAGCCCTTACAGATTTACTTCATTTCAGATAGGCGTCAAAGAAAACTCTGTGTGTTATGTCCTGCTCCCGCCGTGCCATCATCCACCCCATCTGAGGTGCACCATCGATAGAAGTGTTCACTGCAGTAGAGATCCCCCTGCAGACTTTCTTTCACCGCCTCAGATCATCTTCCCCGTTGCCGGCAGCCACGTCAACTGCATTACCATCATCGACTGAGCAGATGAACCTGAGGACTACACAGTTCTGGAAGAGAGGTAGCAGTCTTTCGTGTTTGCTTACGTTATACATCGGTTATTATTACCTGCTACTTTATCGTTCAATCTTGAGTTTTGAATTGCCCATGGGTCTCATATCAAGCGAGCAACGAATAGTATCTATCTACTATCTGGTTCATCTGGGGTCTTCTATGTGGTTCATGTTGGGTGGGCAACAAACAATAGATGATCCATTGTCTATCTTTTTAAACTGAAGCTATAATCTACCTGCTATCATTAGTTTTGGATCCATCCACTCGTTTGCTACCATCAGTCTTGATTTTTGCATGCACCCCTTAGGCCTTACAAAATCTAACTATTTTTTTATTATGCATGTCAGATATTGTACACAATCGTACTGAACATGTAGATAAAAAGAGAAGACCGTTGCGTGCGAATATAATGTCATGCAGACGCCGCTCCATGGTGGGAGAAGTGCCCCCCTCCTGCATTTCCAGATTGTATTCCAGAGGAAGATAACTGTTCAGATGAAGATTCAGAAGGAGCCGACCACGCCTGTTTACCACCTGAGGTGTTTGCTCTAACCTGGCATGCTGATGTTGGTCATATCATGCATATGGCACCTTGCATTGCTTACATTATACATCTATATGTCATCAGCTTAGTTTAGATCTGCTTTGTGTGAATGCCACCTGTTTGGTTTCTATATCATACTCCCACCACTCCTAAATACTTGTCTTTTTAGAGATTTCAACAAGTGACTACATAAGGAACAAAATGAGTAAATCTACACTCTAAAATATGTCTATATACATCCGTATGTGGTAGTCCATTTGAAATCTCTAAAAAGACAAATATTTAGGAACGGAGGGAGTATATGGGAGTTATGCAATGCTATCTTCTTTAGCCAGGCATCATATACGTGAATCATGCAATGCCATCCTATTTAGCCAGTCATCGTATATGTGAATTGTATCGTGCCATATTTTTTTCTGTAATGTATTCCATTTGTCAACAATGTTTATACATTCATCTACTCTTCCTGTGCATCATCCATTTGAGTCGGTCATGGGAAAATCTGGAGTGAAAACAAGGTCTTCTGAGCAGTCAGTGCTACCTGTCGATGCAGATTTCTTGCTGGTTACAGATAGCTCCTCAGAGGAGGATTCAGAGAAAGATGACCAGTCATATCCCCCCCGAGGTGCATGCTCTAACTTGGCTGGGTTATATTGCTCATATCATGCATATGGTGTCTTGCATTGCCATGCCATCTGCTTAGATTAGACATGCTTTGTGTGAATGCCTCCGGTTTGCTTTCTATATCAGATATGTGAATTATGCAATGCCATGTTTTTCAGCCAGTTATCATATATGTGAATTATGCACCGCCATGGAGCCAGGCATCATATATGTGAATTATCTCATGCCATATTTTTTTTCATTACGTATTCCATTTGTCGACAATCTGTGTATATTGAACTACTCTTCATGTATTCAGCCATTTGAGACGGTTATGGAAAAATCTGGAGTGAAAACAAGGTCTTCAGAGCAGGCAATGGTACCTGTTGAACCATATATCTCGATGGTTACAGGGAGCTCCTCAGAGGAGGATTCAGAGACAGATGACCAGTCCTATATCCCACCTGAGGTGTATGCTCTAAGTTGCAATGTTTATATTTCTCATATGATGCATATGGTGTCTTGCATTGCTTAGTTTAGACATCATTTGCACAATATTGAATTCTGTCTGCTTAGTTTAGAGATCATACATGCGAGTGCCAGCTGCTTAGTATATGAATCAATTATGTCAATTATATCATGCCATCCTGTATACTTAGACAACATGTATGTGAGTTATTTCATCCCAACCTATTTTAGAAAGACATCATATAGTTTTGTCATGTCGTCCTGTTTAGTTACTCATCATATGTTGAATTATGCCATTATATCTTGTTAAGTTATCCATAATATATCTGAAACTGTGTCATGCTATCCTGTTTAGTTAGGCATCATGTATGTGAAATTGTGTCATGCTGTCCTGTTTGGTTAGACAACACATATGTGAATTACCATATCTGTCTATCATACAATGTTTGTACGTTCAATTTCTTTTCTTGTTTATCAGCCATTTGAATTGGAGGGGGTGATGGCAGTATCTAAGGGAGCAAAAACCCATTCTTCACAAAAGACAGTGCTACCCGTCGATGCAGATAGAACCATGGTTGTACTGGCCCACAAACTAGCCCCACCACACATAATCGAGACTCTTCCAGATTGCACACTTACACAGTTGGGCAGAGAACCAGCTACAACCCATCTAACCGCAACCCCAGCGGATGGTAACCCACTTATAGTTGACAAAGCACCATGTCCACCACAGAGTACCCCCACACGATCAGTTTGTAAAGCTACTGCAGTGCCCAAAGCATGAAGACCACCATAACTAACCCAAACTCCACGTTTAAAGCAGAAGAGCAACTGTTCTCAGGTCAGATTCTGTAGCTATGGTCCATACTCCTTTGTTGTTGCATCACTGTATTCACTCATACCAACTACTTTCGAATTTGAAGGATCCAATTGAAACTCCAATAGCGCAACATGTATGTTTTAAACCTATTTCTTTAACTGGATTGCTGTTCTAACTTCTTGCTCTATGTTGATTTCAGTTTAAGTTGTATAAACAGTTATGTTCTCATGTGATGCACATTACAAGTGCTGCCAATGCTGTGTAGTTTCTCACACTTATATTCTGTCTATGCTGTTGTGTCTTAAAAATATATGAGTTGAACTGTGTCTCTATCTTGATTAGGGAACATAAACTAGAATGATATGGACAATACAGTGATCATAGTACATAGATGTATGTTTGTTTCATGCTGTTATCCTGTCCACCTTACTACTGAACCGGTTTACCAAAATGAGTTTCGTATACTACAAGCTAAACCTATGATGTGTCTGCTTGTTTCTCTTCTAGTATGCAAACAGAATATTGGAGAAGAGCACCCCACTATGCAATGGTAGAGAAAGTAATGCAGATAAGGTTCAAGAGACAACCCTGTTGGTCTCCAAGAAAGGTGATAAAAACGATCTTGTAGACAGTGAGAAAACCCCACAGTCCTACGTTGATGTAGTGTTCGAGTTACTGGCCAGTACCGCTAGCACAAGATCTTCGAACTCGCTGCCTGAATCACTTTGGCTTCTTCAGTCTTAGCTACAAGCTGAAAGGCATCAGTCAGCTGTGCTGCGGCAAGAAGCCGAAGGACTGAGGAAGTCCCTGCAGAATTCAGATGCGTACTTTCTTGTGCAACACGAAGCGCTGGAGGATTTAAGCGCCAAACAAGAGAAAGTTAATAAGCTTGCTAAGAATCTTGCCAGCATTATGGGTACCCAAGATATTGTTTCTTGAACTCTTCTGAAGTGGTTTTAGTTCAGGACTTGTTTTGCTGCGGCATTTATATGCTTCTTTGTTCCCTATATTTGCACTGGTGGCGAACTTTGATGCCCAGTGGATGTAATATGTGTAATAGCCGTGATAGCCTAGCATAAGTTGCTTGCTTATTTATTTCCTTGTTGTCTTGTAGTTAGTGCAGTTCTTTTTCCACGGTTTGCTAGTGGCTGCAATAACCTATTTTTTTAAAACTAGGCCATAATAACCATGGGCTAATATTTACTGTAGTGACACTGGGCCTCCTATAGGCCGTAGAAACAGTAGGCCTTCTACGGGCCGTAGAAATAGTAGACCTTCTATGGGCCGTAGAAACAATGGGCCTTCTATGGGCCGTAGAAACAATGGGCCTTCTACGGGCCGTATCATCAATGGGCCTTCTACGGGCTGTATGATCGATTGGCCAAACATGGGCCAATAACAGGCCATATTATGGCCATAAACAGGCTAGAGTTGGAATCGTCCGTTCATGGGACGACCATAACAGGCCATCATTAATAGGCCGTATTTGATGACGCTATGAAAACAACCCAATGTATTAACGGACCACAAACGGGCCGACTGTAACCACGGGCTGAATTTGGCCCACAAGCAGAAAATGACAGTAACGGGCCGTAAGTAAACGAATGCTGGAAATGAGCCCAAGAATAAATGGGCTCTGAGAAGGCCGAAAGATAACATGGGCTGGAAACGGCCCAACGGAATAACGGGCCGTTAATGGGTATAAAGTGATACACTGTTAATTATGGGCCAGTTTCACCACGGGCCGTTAATGGGTGTAAAGTGATACACTGTTCATTACGGGCCAGTTTCACCACGGGCCGTTAATAGGCCAAGAGTTACATAGGGCCTCATATGGGCCGAAAGACGTCATGGGCCATACATGGGCCAGAAGTGAAAACGGGCTAGAATCATATTGGATGGCCCAGATGACGCTACTGGGCCTAATTCGGATAGGGCGTAACGGGCCTTGGGTTAGCGGGCTGTAAATGGGCTATAGGCGAACATGCCGTTAACAGGATTTCCATGGGCCGGCCTGCCAACTTTTGACCAAGTCAAACGGGATGGCCTTTTCACAGGAATGAGCCTCTGTTGGGCCGTGCCACGTGTCGATGTATCATAGGCGACTTCTGTCCAATGAGTGGATGACATCTGTCCCAACGACGAGCCGACACGTGTTTCCTCCAGCCAATAATGATTTAACATGTGGAAAATCCCCATTGGTCGGGGCTGTTAACGGGTTATCGGATCCAAAACCCAACCCGATAGCTTAACGGCGTTCCATTACGGTGGATGCCACGTGTCGGTCACCCTTGACGAAAGCACTTCTGTGACGCGTGATTTATCGTCATGGAAGTGGACACTTCCGTGATGATAATTTTGGTAATGTCATGGAATAATTCTACGACAGCATAGGTATGACTATCTTGATTCCGTCATAAAATCGTCATGGATGTACATGAATGACAAAAAACGCGACCTACTGTGACAAACACGTATCATCACAGAAGTGTATTTTTTTTGTAGTGAGGTGTTAGAGGAGGGAGGGGCTGCGCCAGGGAAGGGGTAATGCAGCCCTCCCACCCCCCTCTATTTATAGGGGGAAGGGGAGAGGGGCCCGGCCCCTCTAGATCCCATCTAGAGGGGGGGCGGCGGCCAGGAGGGGAGGCTTGCCCCCCAAGCAAGGTGGAGGCGCCCCCTCCCCTAGGGTTTCCAACCCTAGGCGCCTTGGTCCCTTGGGGAGGGGCGCACCAGCCCACTAGGGGCTGGTTTCCTCCCATATTCAGTCCATTAAGTCCTCCGGAGCAGGTGGCCCCACCCGGTGGAATCCCGGACACCTTTCGGTGGTCCCGGTACAATACCGATAACCCCCGAAAACATTCCGGCGACTGAAACTAGAGTTCCCATATATAAATCTTCACCTCTGAACCATTCCGGAACTCCTCGCGACGTCCATGATCTCATCCGGGACTCCGAACAACCTTCGGTAACCACGTACAAACTTTCCCTATAACCCTAGCGTCATCGAACCTTAAGTGTGTAGACCCTACGGGTTCGGGAATCATGCGGACATGACTAAGATAGCTCTCCGGCCAATAACCAACAACGGGATCTGGATACCCATGTTGGCTCCCACATGTTCCATGATGATCTCATCGGATGAACCACAATGTCGAGGATTCAAGCAATCCCGTATACAATTCCCTTTGTCAATCGGTACGTTACTTGCCCGAGATTCTATCGTCGGTATCCCAATACCTCGTTCAATCTCATTACCGGCAAGTCACTTTACTTGTTCCGTAATGCATGATCCCATGACTAACTACTTAGTCACATTGAGTTCATTATGATGATGCATTACCGAGTGGGCCCAGAGATACTTCTCCGTCATACGGAGTGACAAATCCCAGTCTCGATTCGTGCCAACCCAACAAACACTTTTGGAGATACTTGTAGTGCACCTTTATAGCCACCCAGTTACGTTGTGACTTTTGTACACCCAAAGCATTCCTACGGTATCTGGGAGTTGTACAATCTCAGGGTCTAAGGAAATGATACTTGCCATTAGAAAAGCTCTTAACAAACGAACTATACGATCTTGTGCTATGCTTAGGATTGGGTCTTGTCCATCACATCATTCTCCTAATGATGTGATCCCGTTATCAATGACATCCTATGTACATGGTCAGGAAACCATAACCTTCTATTGATCAACGAGCTATTCAACTAGAGGCTCACTAGGGACATGTTGTGGTGTATATATTCACACATGTATTACGATTTCCAGTTAATACAATTATAGCATGAACAATAGACAATTATCATGAACAAGGAAATATAATAATAACCATTTTATTATTGCCTCTAGGGCATATTTCCAACATCAGTTTCCTATTCTCCTTCAAAGTATCCGACAGTTGGGCTCTTAAATCCTTTAGTTCTTCGGCTTGCTTGATTTTGCATCATGTAGTTTGTTCTTCTCATTAATGGTCCGTGTCAATACACGTTGACTAGCGGCTTCTTGCCCTTCGGCATGTTGTTTGTCTGCTTGAGCAGCCCTTAGCCTCTCCTCGAGTTGACCTGTCGACCCTACCGACGAAACAATGCATAGTTAAGCAACATCGTTGTAGGCACGGAATCTTATTTCCGAGCTACTATTGTACTTACCATCAGGTGCCTTCTTGGATTTATTTAAATTTTCCAGTTCGGCGGTGGCAACAGTTAGCTTAGTTCGGCATTCTCCTAGCTCCTTGGATAATGTGTTATTTCTCTCCGTGAGTACCTAACAATGTAACGACCGTTAAATTAGTTGGGCCAACTACTTCAAGACTCGGGGGCTACTAGCATATGATTATTGAATCTGCACCAAAGTACTTACCCACATATCCTTTGAAAGCTGGTGAGTGGCTCCAGCAAGTCCATCCCAAGTAGCTTGGATGTAGGCATCCGTTGAGCTGAAGGCATTGAATGCCTCTTCGGTGAAATTAGGGCCACGCATAGCCGCTCTCCGCCGCCGATGGTTCATCGCACTCTCCACTTCCAAGTTCGTGACGGATACATTATCTGAATCCTTTGGGAGATGACAATTCGGCATTGTTCCTGCATCCCCACCAGTCCTTGTGGCAGGGTCCGGTGCTGGTTTAGTCTGTGCAGAGCCGGCCAGGTCTCCGGATAACACTACAAAAAAAAATACACATGCCTGACATTTTGGGCCGAACGAAACTTTTTTCTGTCATACATATGACACTTCTATGATGATAATTGTGACAAAACCCGGTATCATCATAGATGTGGCAGGATCCTACTTCTATGACAAAAAATCATGACAAAAAATGGGCTTGTCATCCTGGGCGGGCCGGAGACGCAGCTGCATGACATTCTTTGGGCCGTCCATGACGGAAAAAACCGTGGTAGAAGTGAGGGCGAGGAAATTTTTGGGGAGATCTCGGTTACGGTGGGAGGTCGGGGGCCGAGCGATGCGCGTTTCTCTTGTAACGTACGCGCGTGTGTGTGAGGCGTTGGCTCTAACTGAACCCGAGCAAGGCGTTGGGCTCTAACTGAACCCGAGCGATTGCACTGCAGGCTACGTGTTACTGAACCCGAGCGATCGATCGATGGCTGTTAACTGAACCCGATTGAGTGATTCCTTCGCTATTGCTGCTAACTGAAGCCGATGGATGTGGATGCTGCCTCTCTGGATGAACAGTGAGCA
>NC_057807.1:390584220-390607321 GCF_018294505.1 Triticum aestivum | reverse complement strand
GCCTTTGGATGAACAGGACCCCGTGGCGTGGAGGGCTGGATGAACAGGACGACCCCGTGGAGGGCTTGATGAACAGTAGATGGTGGAGGGGGTGGATGAACAGTAGCCCGTGGAGGGATGGTTGAACAGGAGCCCGTGGAGAGGGGTGGTTGAACAGTATCCGGTGGAGTAACGCGCGGTGGAGGCTGGATGAACAGGAGCCCGTGGATGAACAGTCGCAGGTGGAGGCTGGAGGAGGTCGACGGTGGATGAACAGTAGCCTGTGGAGGCTGGAGGTGGTCGACGGTGGAGATGAACAGTATCTCGTGGAGTCCCGTTTTGCGGTACGCCACACCCCTCCCGATGAACATGACCCCCGTTTCAGCCGTAGCGCTCCAACACAAGTCCGTTTTGTCCGTTTTGCGGTACGCCACACCCCTCCCGATCAACAGGACCCCCATTTCGACCGTAGGAGGTCCGTTTCCTCCGTTTGGCGGTACGCCAGACCCCTCCCGATGAACAGGATCCCGTTTCGAACGTGGCCGGTCGAACACAAGGCCGTTTCCTCTGTTCTGCAGTACGCCAGGCCTCGTTTCCATCGCCTGTTCCGTCCAAGCCGTCTGGCTCCCACGCGTTTCGTTGCCTCCCGACAAACACGACGCATTCCGTTGCCTCCCCATGAACACGACGCATTCTGTTGCCTCCCCATGAACACGATGACAACGCTGTTTCTCCGTTCCGACCCAGCCATGTACACGAGCCCTGGCCGTACGTATGCGCAAGTAGGCATTTGAGACCCCGCCCGTATGTACACATACGTGGCCGTATTTTCTTTCTTGCACACTGGCCGTTGTACGTACGTGTACATGCTACGTGCGCGCCTCTACATCGACACGTGCGTGCCTCTACATCCACCAGTATATATGTACGTACACATTCGCGACCAGAATGACAACGCTACATACGCTTCGACCAGGTGGGTCCCGATTGTCAGGCACTTCCTTGCGTGCAAAGATGTAGCTGGTGGGTCCCAGCAGTCAGGGGGGCGAATCGTTTTTGCCCGGACGCACTTCCTTGCATGCGAAGGTGTAGCTGGTGGGTCCCAGCAGTCAGGGGGGAAACATTTTTTCAAGAAATACGGTGGCCCGTATGGTGGGTCCCTGCTGTTAGGTGGAGGAATAATTATTTTGCGCGTAATAAGGAGGCACTTCCTGGCGGCTGTCGTGGACCCAGCTGTCAGCATCTCCACGTACAGTACTCTTCCGACGGAAGTCGGTCGTTGACCACATTGACCACGCCGCTCCGAGAGCACCACGGCGGTGGACGACGGCGAGGCCTAGGAAGGGGACGACGCGGAGCCGGGGAAGACACGATAGTGGATGCCCAAGCGTAGAGGAGTATGAGGGTTCACTCGTTCAGCTGCGGTGTGTGGCCGTCGTCGCCGCAGAATAACAGGGGGTGTGGGTGAGTGGAGGGATGGCCAGGCCAGTGGAGGGAGTAGTAGGGGGCAGTGAGGCCTCCGTGGCATCACAGCCAGCCACGGGAGGCAGGAGCAGGCGGCACGATCCGCGCTGCTTTGGGCGGCTGGAGCAAGAAGACCAGAGGTTGAAGAAGCACGATGGCCGTTGGATGGACATCGTACGGTCACTGCAGCTAGAATCGTTCATATTGACTAAGTTGACAAAGCCCTCCGTCCCCGTCAACTTAGTGGGCCCACAAGTCAGCCTCCCACCAAGGTGGGTCCCAGCTAGCAGGGGGAGTATTCATTTTTTCTGCTTAATAAGGAGGCACTTCCGGTGGGTCCGAGCTGACAGCGGGGGGGACGTTTTTTTTGCGAAATACGGTGGCCCGTCAGGTGGGTCCTAGCAGTCAAGGGGCAAACATTTTTTTGCAAAATACGGTGGCCCATCCAGTGGGTCCTTGCTGTCAGTTGGGGGAATCATTATTTTTCGTGTAATAAGGAGGCACTTCCTTGCTGTGGCCATGGACCAAGCTGTCAGACTCTCCACGTATAGTATACTTCCGATGGAAGTCGTTCCTTGACCACGTTAACCACACCGCGTTCCGTTGCATGCATGCGTCCATGGGCGTGGTGCGTCCCCACTGTCAGCCTCTCACGTACAGTCATCTTCTGATGACTCTCGGTTGTTGACCACGTTGACCACACCATGCCGAGCGCACCCAGACTGGAACGACCCAAAGATGGGGAAGACGGGGCAGTGGAGTCGCAGATGGAGAGGAGTGGGAAACTTCACTGGTTCGGGTGCGCGGCAGCACAGCCCGGTGCCGCCCACGAGAGACAGGAGCAAGAACAGAGGTTGAAGAAGGAGCACGGCTGTTGGATTAACATTCAATGGTCCAGCTGCTAGAATCATTTGTTGATTAAGTTGACAAAGCTGTGCGTACACGTCCGCTTAGTAGGCCCACAAGTCAGCCACCAAATCTGACGGGTCCCAGCTGTCAATGGGATGAATAATTTTTTTCGCAAAACAAGGAGGCACTTCCTTCCATGCAAAGATACAACCGGTGGGTCCCAGCTATCAGGTGCAGGAAACATTTTTTTTCCAGCTTAATAAGGAGGAACTTTCCTTGCGTGCGACCATGGACCTCGTGGGTCCCAGCCGTCAGGCTCTCCACGTACAGTCCTCATCCGATGACTCTCGTTTGTTGACCACGCCGCACCGAGCGCAGCGAGGCAATGGACGACGGCGAGGCCCCGGACGGGAACGACTCGGAGATGGGAAGACGCGGCAGTGGAGTCGCAGATTGAGAGGAGGAGAAGGGTTATAACTAGTTCTGTTGTAGCGTGGGTCTGTAGTCTGTGGAGAATAACATGAGGTGTCGAGGGGTGGAGGGATTGCCTGGCCGGCGGTGGGGTAGCGCTTCACAGTGATGCGTGCTAAGCAGAGCCGCTAGCCACCGAAGGCCGGACCAGGCGGTCCCGGCGACGCTGAAGGAAGAAGACGAGAGATTGAAGATGCATGCTGGCCGTTGGATATAAATCCAATGGCTGTGGATGATACAATCATTTGTTGACCAAGTTGACAATGCCCTGCGTAGGCTTCGACCTATTGGCCCACATGTCAGCCTGCAAAAATGTGGCATATATTTAACCCATGTTTTCTAGAATGTACAGTCCATTTGCTAGGCTGGGTGAACAAATAATTTCACGTCAATCAGGCCCATTTATAGTTTCTAAGAAATCCCAACCCATTTGCACTTCCTTGAAATACATGTATTAGGTGGGCTCGTTATATATATAATGTTATGTTAGAAGGAGCAATTAATATCAAAGAATAAACCGGAGAGGCACATTTTTTATATATATAATTAACAAATTAGCGAGTTGTTACTCAAAATAAAAATGAGCGCGTTATTATTAAATTGGTCCTTAAAATCTGCACAAGCTTTTGTATGCAATCACCAGGATTTTCCTTGCCTGTGAGTCAAAAACAACTAGGATTTTCCTTGCCAACTTCCGTTAAACATTTACTTTTATAAGTTAATAACACATGGAATGTTTTATAATGTATATACAAGTCTCTATAAAATATACGCTAATAGTAATAATATAAATATATATAATGTGGTTAGAAGGGAAAACATAAATTGGACACATTGTTATTATTCTTATATATAGATAAATAGAACAAAGACCTGCGTTTTATTAAAAAATACATTGGGCCGCTGATCTTTTAGAAAAATCCCATAGGCCGGTATGGACCTCAAAAAATAAGTTGAAACCACTATCTCCGTATTTCATGGGCTACGCATGTTAAAATACAAAACCTAGGCCTAGCCGATACTTGTTCGCCCTCTGAAAAAAATGATACCAGATCCCCGAGCGAACTAGATTAAAGAGGGGGCCGGTGGCACGACTGAAGAAGCACATTAGGAGCGAATTTTTCTTCAATGGATGGCTCTCGATAGCGTTTTTTACTTGCCTCTGCACCATACAACTTGTATTTTTAGCCTCCAAGTCCGTCGTGGTGGACCAGCAACCCATTTGCTGGGCGGGCCAACCTACAGAAACCAGCACTTGATTTTTCATCAAGCCCCAAAAACAACGTAATACTATGTTTGTTTTGAGGCCAAAAACATTACGGCAGGGGTTGAGCGGGGGAGAGGGGAAGACAGAGTAATAAAAAGATTAAAAAGAGCTGATGCACCATTGCTACCCTAACAAAGCAGGTGCAATTCTTCTCGGGAAGAAGGTGTGCCGTTGACACCCACACGTCACATACCCCACAGTAGGCATACTAAAAAGTTCACACACAAATACAACAGAAAAGGTAAACATTCGTATCAAACTCAGGTTCACAGGACACGTTCATATTCATAGCCAACATTCACTATCAACAAGTCAAAAGATTCATATATACACAAGCTCAACATATCTATGCATCCAAATGATTGATAGATCACACGACAATATTCATACATAATTCACAAAAAAATTCAGATATACACATGTTCAATATGTTTATGCATCCAAATGATTGAGATCACAACTAATATGATCCATGGATGAACTTTAATTACCTAGGGTACAGACTGGTAAATGGTGTTCAATCGGAGGTACTTCTTACTAAAATTAGTTCTTGTATGAGTAAACTTTCGAGTACATAAGAGGCAGCACAGACAATCTGAACTTTGCTTGTAGGTTTATCCTCAAATAGTGGCCTCGTGCCGTGGGAGGTTTGAGGAACTTGGCCACTACTTTCATCCAACTAGTTTACTGGTTCATCTTGGCCCTGTATCTCGCCAAAATTCTACACTGCAGACGAGAAAGGAGGCGGTTGAGAAAATGAACCACCCAATTTTTTTGCGTAGTTCAACTGAAATGGAGCATCCCTGGCGTGCAGACTGATTAAGTGCTAGATGAATATACGCGTCAACCAACTTGTCCAGAATCTTTAGACTCCATGCCATATAGTTCGCTAGCATATGTGCCGATTACCAAAAGGCACAAGTTGGGACCAAAGACTGGACTGCGTTTTTCTGGGCTATGCACCAAGCAATATTTTTGGCGTTCACTCTCCTAATACTTGGAGATTGACAATTGGTTGATGCCGGTTGATACTCGAATGAATATAGGCACTTCTTCTTGTCAACATCGATGCTTGTCTGAGTGAACTTTGGAGTACATAGAAGCAGCATAAGTACCTGTCCATCTGATCATTTTGTGCAGTTCTACTGAAATCACCCGATGTAATCATTTGCCTGCGAGTTCAGGCTCCAAATTACTCCTTTATGAAATCTGCAAACAATAGCACAATACCAAATTACCAATACATATGACAAACACAATAATCAGGATAAAGACCAGTACCAACCTGGGTGAGGTAGCATATCATTTACTATTTCCTTTGACTGGAAGCCGAGATAAGCGAAGCGACTGACAGCGAAGGAAGAAAGCAAGCCGAGATTAGCGACTGACAGGAAAGGACGGAAGCTGTCGAGGCAATGAAACACCCAAAGTTTTTGTGCAGTTCCACCAAAATCGAGCATCCTTGTTGGCACATATATTGAGAGAGTGAGATTACTGTAATAGTGGGACTAGTTGATGAAACATACACTAACAAATAGAAGCACCATCATTATCTTAATGGGTAAAGTTAGCAACATAGTAGTCTTGCTTAAAGAGAGGTATTAGTTTATTTAATCAGTGCCAATTAGCTCAACACTCAAAGCATTGCCATTTATCATAGGTTGCAAAACTTTAACGTGCAAAGATAAAGGAGTTTCTCATGACAGTAGCACGATACAAATAGAGATGACAACAAACTAATATGGATGAAGGCCTTAGGCCCGTACCAACCCGAGAAAAAAAACTTATTCATGTAGTCCCATAAGAGATGATAAAGCACTCACTGGAATCACACAATAGTATATATTTTTGTGCACTCCAAATGTATGGTTGAAATTACTCTTGTTTACCAGTGCTGAGATTATATCGAAAGATTATCAAGAACTTCCAGCAGAGTTAAAGCACTGGCTGGGATACAGTTCATTGTATTGTCTTGTGTAGTTCCACTAAAATGTATGATTGGCACAACATGATCCCTGTTTGCACAAGTAGGAACAAGGTGAAACCTTCATTAGCTTAGTGAGAAAGGATAGGAAGACATTAGCATATTACTCAAATAGTAGCATCAAATTCATGATGGATAATACACAAAACATTGCCTCATTGAACCAATGGCAATAAATTGACATGCAAAACAATAGCACTATTATGTCATGACGCTAATAATATTCCCTCCCAGCTCCACCACATCATTCACCTCCATAGGCAAACATACACACGTACATGATTCAGCATAGGGTCCTACTAAAGATTTGTTTAACTCCGACAGGAAAATTAGGCAGTAATAAATTAGTGGTACTTAAGTACTCCTAATTAATTAAGTGAGACAGCAGAAGTGGAAGGGCTCCCTGGAGGATCGTCTCACATGTAAGGTAGTCGTTGCCGGAGCCCTTGAATGGCCTTGACTGAGGCCTCTGGCTAGAGCAAGATCGCCTTGGCACTATTTATTCTTCTTCTTCTTCCTCTTCATGCTCTATTTCTCTTTCTCCTCACCAGTTGGTGAAACCAAGTACATGATTGGCCTTCTAATTCAGAATTGGTTTTGTCAGTGAGGGAGTACAAGTTTACTAGTAAAAAATAGCATTATTTTCTCATGGCAGTCGGAAAATAGAGATGAACACATGCATTAAATATCATTCTTACCTAAAGGAATGTTATGGCGCCAATATGGATGATGAGGATTGGAACACAGATCTCCCTTTGTGCAGTTCCACCAAAATGAACCAACTGTTCCATTCTGACATTCCAGTTAAATAGCACAAAAGTCACTTCTTTTAAGAAGAGTTTTGTGCAGTGCACCAAAAGGTCACAACAGCAACCAAGTGACTTGGATATCCCTGTTTGCACAAAAAGGTACAGAGGAAACAATCAGAGTCTCAAACAATTACAGGCAAAAACATTTGGCTAAACTTGTCATGGCTTATAACAGTGGCATGGCTTCATTTTTACCAGGGACATTAGATTAAGAACAACTAAATATTTGGTATAAGGGCATGGGACAGTGGGTGCACCAGCAGTCCAGCACCATGTACGTAAATAGGGGAATAAAGTGGTGATTCATAGTTTGTTGCCCCGAGAAACAAACATCCAAGAAACATATCCGGATTGGTCCCATTTTTGTTCACTCTAGCCACCTACTCCTATGTGTGGATATCAAATCTAGTCCTGGTCATACCACTGTGTACAACGTTACCCCTATGTTTCCCTTTTCGACCAAGAGACAGGTTGGATGACCAGTCTGTACTACTTTCACACCCTTTCCTTCCTGTTTGTATCAAGTCCGATGTACATACTAAATTCCCCCACCCCACTTTATTTCTTGTTTGAACCAAGTACTCCCTCCGTCCGGAATTACTTGTCATCAAAATGGATGTGTCTAGAACTAAAATACATCTAGATACATCCATTTCAATGACAAGTATTTTCGGACGGAGGGAGTACAATATTCGACTCCATGAAGTAGCTTTACCTCTAACAATAGAAGAAAACAAATAGGTGACGTTGGACCATCCGATCGAGAGGGGCTGAGAGGTAGAAAATGATGCAGATGCAGTGACGTAGCGAGCTGGGGTAGTAGAGCTAAGGCGGTTTCGAACGAAGATATACCTGAAGGTCATCGGGATGTGGATAGGTGGGCGGCGGGAGGCCGGATCCGCTTATAGGCAATGACGAAGGGATCAGAGGACCTCCCGCGCCGGCGCTCGGCCAGAGATAATGGTGCGGCCGGCAGTGGGTCTCCTCCCTCGCTGTCGATGACGGCCTAAACGCTGCCCCTCCTCCCCTTCACCGGCGGAGGGGGATACGTCCGGATCTGTAACCAGCGGTGATGATAGAAAGCCAGTGTTTTTTGAAGGGAGAAAGACAGTGTTACTACCCCTATCTTGTTTAGATCTGGAGAAGATGAGAGTGTGTGAGTAGAGCAACCCTAGCAAGCAAGCGCGGAGGCTCCGGCCTATATTTACGTAGTGGGGTAGTTTTCCTTTTTCACTCCATCAAAACAATCGTTTAAAATTGTGTACTACTACATGCCATGTCGCGGTTTTTTTTAGTTGTTGATTGTTTTTTGAGATAGCTACCCGCTTGTTCCAAGTGGTGTTACGGTGTGCCAGGTCGCACTTTGTATCATTCAAGTCTGGTACTACAAGCCCCTCCATTAAATGAACAACCACCCCCTCGTAAAAATTGTGAACAAGCCCACGACTAAAATTAGCGGAAACATGGGTTGCCCCAACATGCATTATTATTCATATTTTCTACTCCACATGTCATAGACACAAAAATAATGTGTCATAGACACAAAAATTGTGGCAAGATTCCCTTAGGCAAGCCAAAGTGTGTCTAACAATTTGAGCAACTTAGGTTAGGCAAGTGTGGCAAGTGTGGGAAAAATAATGTGGTAACATAAGACAAACATAGTCACAATCCAAACAGCCCCGTAATTTTTTGTGACATGCATGAAAATTTGGTTAGTTAAATTTATAGTCAAAATTTGGCAAGGTGCATCAAATCAACACATGCAAGTATCAAATGGAAAGTCACGGCATGCATGCATGCGTTGTACTCTCTCAGTTTCCAAATATAAGTATTTTTAGAGATTGCAACAAGTGACTACATAAGAAGCAGAATATGTCTACATACGAAGTAGTCCATTTGAAATGTGTAAAAAGACTTATATCGAGTGTAGTGCTTTGATGTGTCGCGTCAACTCGTACAAGACCGAGAAATTTGATTACTACAACGCACTCTCCCTCGCAGACTGAGCTCCGGTGCCTTAACTGCACCTGCCTTTGGCTGCATGACAGGAGGGCCAACCACCTGTTGGGCCCACTTGTCATAGACGCAAAGGCAGGAGCAGTAAGTAGAAGCTTTCACTACACGCTATCCCTCCCGCACGAGGTGGACGGACATGCATCAGTGGATTCGATACTGTAGAAGTAGGAGTAACATCATTGTTCGTCTTCTCGAAGAGGCGAAGAGCCAAGCGCAACCCAAACGTGGTAGTTGCGAACGCTTGCGTGGTGCGGTGCCTTGGAGCACGCATATATACTTGCCAGGCTCTTGCATGAGACAAAATTGCTATTGTTTAACAATTAAACTCCATCATCCATTGGTTGATACTCATTCTGCATAGGTCCACGCGCTTAGCACCGTTTCCTCCTAGGGCCACCAATGTTTATTTTCTAATTAATAGCATTGCTTGCAATGAACTAGCCATTGCAAGTCATTAAAAGCATGCACACCTCTCATCTCTTATTGGTTGTTATGTCAAGAAACAAGAAACAAGGTACTCCCTCCTTTCCGGTTTATAGTGCTCAATTCAAAAATCTCACCAATCAAGGTAAATGGCGAGTGGTGGAATACTTTTTGTAGTTTTGCAAAAGCACCTAATTAATGCTCTTGTTATCCTAAAAAAATTATGTTTATCAATGCATTAATTGCAATGCATGCATGCATGCATAAAGTACATGCATTGGTCAATTTTCTCTTAATACTTGCATGCAATGATTTAATGCACCTTGGAATCTGAACATGTGATGGAAAACAACCAAATTGAGCCTTATAAAATGGAAAAACTAAAATTTTGAGATAAGCCCTATAAACCGGAAAGGAGGGAGCCTCCCTCCTTTCCGGTTTATAGGGCTCAAATCTCAAATCTCATGAACCAAGGCATTTTGCGATTGGAGGAATGTATCTCGTACTACTTTACAAAAGTACCCTAATTAAACTCAGGCATTAATTATGTAGTTCTCTCGTTTTCCTCTCCACCTTGGTCGCGGTGCACAATATTGAGCACACCTATATGACTAGCCGCTCTATCTACATGCGAGACATTTCAAAGCATCCGGGCCCGCGTGCCATCCACCAAATCACAGCGAGGCGCTACAGTCGAGACTCACCTGTCACCCCGGTGTGGCCGTCATGACCCGTCATATCAAAAACTCACACCTTTACCAGCAGTGGTAAGGTGGCCTCTAAATTGGACTGGACGAAGCAACCCTCATTTCACTGGAACGCTCGTTCAAGCCCTTTCTTCCCTTTCTTGAAGAAAACCTCACTCTAGGCTACTCACTTTTGCCATTTTTCTACTGTACCGACGAAGGAAAGGTGGGCGAATCAGTTATGCTGCTATATTTTCATTCCAAGAATATTCTTTTTTGCAAAGCACCGACTGATTCTCACATCCTATTCTTTTCCCGTTTTCATTGCGATTGTGGTTTCCTTTCGATTGCTTTTTGTTTGTCAGTTCATTGATGGATGCTGGAGCACTAGGCAAAGAGTTGCCGGTGGACAACCCACTGGAGACAACGATCTCCAGGAAGCGAGCACCGATCAACAAGTTGACCATGTTGGCGGGCCAACCCATGGAGACGAAGAACTCGAGGAAACAAGCACTGGCCAAAGAGTTGACGACGTTGGCGGATGAAATCCTCAAAGAAAGTTGGAAGAACAACAAGGGCCCCACCGTGCCTACCCCAGGAACTCTGATTGCCACCTATGTGAGGCTCAAGGCCGAGTTTGAGGAGATAGTCGCCGTTGAGAATCAGTATTCCCCTAGCAAGGTGATGGCCCCCATCGAGGACGAGGAGATGGCCCTCGGAGGGATGAGATCCCTCGGTGAGCTGCACAAGGTAAAAAAATAATGGCTTATTACCATAGTTGTGGTTTTTGATTATTTGCAATGTGCTTGCTAATATGTTAGGGTTGTGCAGGAGCCGGTGGACGTCCTTGATGATTCCGATGTCGTGGCCCGTCCTGTTGGCATCGCCCCGGAGATCGATTCCGATGCCGCTGTCCATCCTGTGGACATCGACCTAGAGATCGATTTTGATGTCGCGGTCAGTCATGTGGATATTGCCCCATAAATTGATTCCCATGCCGCTGTCCGTGCTGTGGTCATTGCCCGAGAGATTGATGACAAGAAATAGTTGGTCGCGCTAATCCTTCAGGGTAGTTTGCATTGCCCTGTGTTTAATTACCAGAACGACGCATGTTATCAAACTATCTTAGGGCTAGTGCACTGACTTGTGTGGGTGGATCTTGCTACTTTTGTTTGATAGTGAATCATGCGAACCCTCTCCAAGTTATGGAAATAGATGTATCCTCACCAGCTTTTGATGTAATATATGACATGCTTAGATGTATGTTTGAACTGTTTATCATATCAGCAGGGCTTGTTTGATGATTCTTAGTGTTAGTAGGCTAGCTACTGTGCAAGCTATAGTACTTGCAAAACACTCACCGAAGAGAAACGTTGGGTACGCTTATACTTATCCCTCGTCGATTGACCAATAGCCCTAGATCCTAAAATTGTAGGCTTAGCGATCGATCAGATAATAGTTGACACGGATACATTCATGCCTCATTTGGTTTATAGGGTAGGAAAATCGTAGCAAAAGTACAGAGACCGTGCAACACAAAATCATAGCAGTGCAAAGACGTACACCCTCCGTTCCAAAATAGATGACCTAGGCGGGCTAGTTTGTCCTAGTGGGTTTTAGTGATATGACGTGGTACAGTGCCGTCCAGTCTTCGCGTGTGGTAGCAGTATTGTGGGTATAGTAAGTTTTCTTGAAGAAGTGGAATTCAACGAAGTCATGATAGTTCCTTCATCCGAACAACTTACAGTGGGAAAAGTTGGGCCTGCGATACGACCGGGGTAGACCAGGATAATTTTGTGCATGGCAAGTGGATCAGGATGGTCGACGTCCCACATGTCGGTGAATGAAAGTATTCTTTCCGATATAGAGGACAAGCAACGAGTATTCATTGTTTATTTTTTATGAAAGCTATTGTCTCCACTGTTACTCCTTGACTTTGTCAATGCCTATCTCTCCTCCACATAAGCGGGGACTACTTGCTATGCATGCGACGGGCAGCTGGCATCTTGAGGGGCCAGTGTCGGTGTCAAAACCGGCGGATCTCGGGTAGGGGGTCCCGATCTATGCGTCTTAGGCTGATGGTAACAGGAAGCAAGGGACACAATGTTTACCCAGGTTCGGGCCCTCTCGATGGAGGTAAAACCCTACTTCTTGCTTGATTAATATTGAAGATATGAGTAGTACAAGAGTAGATCTACCACGAAATCGTAGAGGCTAAAACCTAAGAGCTAGCCTATGATGGTATGATTGTAATTGTGATCGGCCTTCTAAGGACCAACCTCTCCGGTTTATATAGACACCGGAGAGGGCTAGGGTTTACATGGAGTCGGTTACAAGGAAGGAAATACAATATCCGGATCGCCAAGCTTGTCTTCCACGCAAAGGAGAGTCCCATCTGGACACGGGCCGGAGTCTTGAGTCTTGTATCTCCACGCTTCAATAGTCCGGACAATGAATATAGTACGGCTCTCCGGATACCCCCTAATCCAGGACTCCCTCAGTAGCACCTGAACCGGGCTTCAATGACGATGAGTCCGGTGCGCAGTCTTGTCTTCGGCATTGCAAGGCGGGTTCCATCTCCGAATACTCCAATGTACCTATTACGACGAACAGCATCCGGCGTCTCGTCAATGTTGTACTCCTCGGCTTCAGTGCCTCAATAATGACCATTTCCATGTGTCAAGCGAATGCGAGGAGTCAAGGTATTTTTGCATTTGCCACCCCAATCCTTCGGGCTAGCCGTCTATTTGAAGAGACAGGTATTCCTAGATCCGAACCTCACCCTTCCCCCCTGAGCAAGAATCCAACAGAGCGCCCTAGAAAAACCATTCCAACATGGCCGGTCGTTGCAGCGCTCCCCTTGCCCCAAGCCGGGGGACTGGGGAGAGTGTTCAGTTCCTCATAGCCATTTGATAGAGCTACAAACTCAAGGGTTTCTCCCACCGGCGTTCATGGTCCCCGTCCGAGCCGGAATAGCCGCCTATAATGGCGGGGAACAAGCGGAGAGATCGCCTACTCCATCTCCAGAGGAGCGAATATGCCTCATTCCGCATCTGTTAAGGGGCGTCGAGTTTCCTATTCATCCGTTCCTTCGTGGGCTCCTGGATTCTACGGCCTCCAGTTGCACAACTTTACCCCAGCTTTCATGCTACATATAGCAGGGTATGTCGCCCTTTGTGAGCTTTTTCTAGGCTGTGAGGCTCATTTTGGTTTATGGAAGAAGCTGTTCTGCCTTGTCCCCCGCAACCAGGGAGAGTCCCTATGTCAAGTGGGCGGGGCCGAAGTATGGCGTATCGCCGAGACCAGATACCTATCTGGCACTCCCAAAAAGGCACCAGAGAACTGGCCTTCCGAGTGGTTTTACATTGATGACGTCCCGCTTCCGGATCCAGTCCGGACAGGTCTCCCCAAGTTCAGTAACGCCCCGCCGAGGGCGCGCCTAAGCTGGCGCCCCCAAGGCCCCCAAGAAGAGGATACCAGGGAAATACATTTCCTGATGAGCAGGATAAAGTTACTAGCCAGATCCGGACTGACAATAGTCGAGGTCATGGCAATATGCATAATGCGGGGAGTGCAACCGCTCCAATATCGGGGCAATCCCATGTGGCATTTCAACGGGGAAGACGATGCCACCCGTTGTGGCTGTAAGGCTCCGGACTCCGCCACTGCTTTGGCAAGGATACTGTATGACTTATACAAAGGAGAAGAGGAAGACTTCCTTCACATCAAACCGCGGGACGGATTCTCCATGTACAATCCCCCAAACTAGGTAAATCGTCGTTCATTTTCCCACTTCACTTATTATGGCGTTTTTCGCTAAGATTACCTGCGTCGATATTTCTGAGCAGGAACTGAGGAAGGCTGTAGAAGGAATCTCCAGCCCTTCCCCGCAGCCAGAGGACCCCGAAAGGGCCCTGGATCCAAGACTCAAAGAAGATCGAGATACGACTGTGGAGTTTGTCAAAGGGATATTTTATAGGGCGAGCCGTGACGGCGCCTCAGTGGCTATTACTGCCGATTATCCCGGACTGCTACCTACGTCGCGTGTAAGCCAGGCCGAAGACTCGATCCTCCGAAGAGGACTCTTTCCTAATGTCATGCCTTATCCCTGAAGCGTCATGTTTTGGCAAAGACGATGGTCGGAGCGCAGGGCCGAGCCCCTAGGGACCCATCGGCCACAGGTGTCTGGATTGGGTAGGCTCAAGAGGAAGGCGGTTAGGGCCGACACACCTCTACAGAGGTAAGGACACAACCTGTCATGTAATTATTGTTATTTGAAGTATAACAACGCCCTTTACATCCTGGCAGGAAGAGGAGTATCCGGACTATATCCGGGGATCCTGCCAACCATGCCTCCACCAGTCGGGCTCTAGAACCGACTTCAAGAGAGGAGGCAGACGTAGGGCCGATGCCATATAGTCCTCCAACAGAGGACACATATATGCTCTCTGCCAAGAATTCTGAAGTAGAGAGCGCCATGAATCACCGGCGTCAACGGGCCGTGCTTCGCAACAACATCTTTTCCGAAGAGGCATTTAATGCTTTCAATTCGGGAGACACATACATCCGGGCTGCTCAAGGCGGGCTTGCCCGGGCGACGGACCAGTATACCAAAGATATACGGGTAAGAAAGTTTGATAAGCATGTATAGCATAGCCCCTGAGACTTGGAACGGTTGGAACAACAGTTTTAGGGATCAATTTATGCACATGTTCTTGTAGATAAGAATGAGCAATTGTCTTGGGAGCTAGAGGAGTGCAAGACCCAACTGAGGGCCACGGTTGCCAAGCTAGAGGAATCCCAGAAGGCCTCATCTGGTAACATTTATCTCGATTGTACGAAAATGTACCAGTTAGCAACTGGCTGGTATGACGAGTCTAACAGAAAATTCTGCAGATAACCCCGGAGTAAATCCGGTGGGCGGGAGAGATGACGAGTCGCATCTCCATTGTTACGCAAGTTAGGCAGGAGAAGAATACTCTCCAAGATGCCAATGTTCGGCTGGACGTGGAATTGAAAGACGTCCGCGCACAGCTGGCATACTCCGTGAAGGAGAACAAAAGCCTTCGCCGCGGCATTTATCGTAAGTGCCTAAACGAACTGTAGCATAGTTCGGTGAGGAAGTATATTGATAGAGTTGTGCTTGTAGGAATGCTAACGGGTCGCCCTAAGGAGGAGATGCCCACATCTGCAGGCGATTTACTGCAAGACCTCTCAGAACTGCACGAGCAAGCTCGGCAGGTGATGCAGGGCGTTGCGCAGGCTTTGTGGCCATCAAGATTCCGGTCGAATGGCATGGGGGAGCTTGTGGACATGCTCCAAGGAGCACGACGGCGCTTCCGTTTGTGGAATATGTCAGCCTGCTGGCAAGGTGCAAGAGAAGCATGGGCTATGGTGAAGACGTGCTACACCAAGCTGGACCCGAACCATATGGCCGAAGTCGGACCGGCAGGGCCAGATGGGCAAGAAATTCCCGTGAGTCTGGTATATGACCAGGTGGCGTTAGCCGCAAAGTATTCTCAACAGGATTGTAAGCTAGATAGCCTGTTGGGTGGTATAGAGGAGGAATATAGTCAGTCCAAGTGACTGTGTAATTCGATGGACATAAGTAGCCCCTAGCCGGATTAAAATCATTTGTCATGGCGGACCTTTTTGCTTCAGTCCCCGGATTCTACAATCCGGGGTGTGTCTGAATACCCGCTCAGTTATACAAAACCGGAGTATGCGTGGAAACCAGGCGTAGGGGTCATAAGTGCTTGAACAGACAAGTACCCAACTAGTTATGTTATATTACATGGATAGTAAGAAACATCTTCCAGGGAGAATAGTTCCGTTAAGGGTTCCTTTCCCTGGGTAAGCATGCGACAAGGCACATGTCCGGATTGCGAACCATGGCGCAGGATACAAAACTTTTGGGGATTTATGTTATGATAAACGAAGACATCTTTTGTTCACCGACCGAATATTCTCTTAAGGAAACTAGCTTTCGGCTTCACCCAGTCTAAGGTACACATCCGGCTGAACTGGCAGTAACAATCGCAGAGGTGCTCCCCTTATGCCCTAGCTAAATTAACGGGAACGTAGGGCATTAACACAGAAGCCAGGCAACCCAGCTTGGCCACATCTTAAGTCATATCGATGCATATAATGGTGAAGAAAAGGCACACATGGAAAACGCATGTGTGATGGGCAAAAAGCCCTTTAGAGTACGAAGCCCCCAGGTATTGCTTACACACATAGTGCGGCCGGAATAGTCCGGGAGTCCGTACTGTATTAAATACTTTGTGTGAAGAGAAAAAGATCGAGAAAGGAAGAGGGAGGGAGCATAATTAAAAAGGAGGAGGTAAGGAGACGAACACTGAGTTCGGCGCTAGGCATAGAATCTACGGAGTCTGGCCGCGTTCCATGGGTTCAGCTCGAGTCTGTTATCGGACACATTACGTAAGCGGTATGCTCCTCCGGTTAAGAACTTTGTCGATGACGAAGGGACCTTCCCACTTGGGTTTGAGCTTGTCCTTCTTCTTCTCCGGTAAGCATAGAACGAGCTTGCCAATATTATAAGTTTTAGCCCGCACTTCTCTGCTTTGGTATCATTGAGCCTGTTGCTCATAGAATGCGGAACGGGCCTTCACGACGTCGCGCTCCTCCTCCAGGGCGTCCAAGTTATCCTGCCGATCTAACTCGGCTTCCTTCTCTTCGTACATGCGTACGCGTGGCGAATCATGTATTATGTCGCAGGGTAGTACTGCTTCCGCGCCGTACACCATAAAAAATGGTGTATATCCGGTGGTGCGATTCGGCGTGGTCCGCAGCCCCCAGAGTACGGAGTCGAGCTCCTCGACCTAATGAGTGTCCGACTCTGTCAAGGATCACACTAGTCTGGGTTTGATGCCGCTCATGATGAGACCATTTGCCCGTTCGACCTGGCCATTTGCTTGAGGATGGTAGATGGAAGCATAGTCGAGCTTAATGCCCATTTTGCCGCACCAAGCTTTCACTTCATCGGCTGTGAAATTTGAGCCATTTTCGGTGATGATGCTGTGGGGGACACCGTATCGGTGTACGACCCTGGATATAAAGTCTATTACTGGTCCGGATTCGGCCATTTTCACTGGTTTGGCTTCTACCCATTTGGTGAACTTGTCTACCATGACCAATAAGTATTGTGTCTTGTGGCTTCCCCCTTTAAGGGATCCAACCATATCTAGCCCCCAGACCGTGAAGGGCCAAGTTGTGGGGATTGTTTGGAGAGTGGTAGGGGGCATATGACTCTGATTGGCAAAGAGCTGGCAACCGACGCAGTGTTGGGCAAGGTCCTGTGCGTCTGCTCGGGACGTCAGCCAACAGAAACCTGTACGGAAGGCCTTGCTGACTAGTGCTCAAGCCGCGGCGTGGTGCCCGCCCGGTCCGGCATGGATTTCAGCTAAGAGCTGCCGCCCTTCCTCTTCGGAGATGCACCTTTGGAGCACTCCGGTCGCACTTTTCTTATAGAGTTCCCCTTCATGGACTTTGTAAGCTTTAGAACGCTGGACGATGCAGCGTGCTTCATTTTGATCTTCGGGGAGCTCCTGCCTATTTAGGTAGGCCAAGAAAGCCTCAGTCCACGGGGCGATGACAGCCATTATTTCATGGGCTGACGATGTTATTTCGGTGGTAGAGCCTCCGATTATGTCCGATAGTTTGGAATCTGGGGATGTATTCGGATCCGTGCTGGTACTGCCGGACTCCCCTTCCCATACCACGGATGGCTTGAACAGCCTTTCCAGGAATATGTTAGGTGGGACAGGGTCGCATTTAGCACCGATGCGGGCAAGGACATCTGCCGCTTGATTGTTTTCTCGAGCCACATGGTGGAATTCGAGCCCCTCAAACCGAGCTGACATTTTAAGGACGGCATTACGGTAGGCCGCCATTTTCGGATCCTTCGCATCAAAGTCTCCATTTATTTGTGATATAGCGAGGTTTGAATCCCCGCGTACCTCTAGGCGTTGAATGCCCATAGAGACTGCCATCCGAAGACCGTGCAACAAAGGCTCATATTCGGCTGCATTGTTGGAGTCTGTGTATAATATTTGGATGACGTATTGGACCGTGTCTCCGGTGGGAGACGTTAGGACTATGCCTACTCCCAATCCGGCTAGCATTTTAGAGTCGTCGAAGTGCATGATCCAGTTAGAGTACGCGTTGTACTCTTTAGGGAGTTCGGCTTTCGTCCATTCGGCGACAAAGTCAGCTAATACTTGCGACTTGATAGCCCACCGAGGCTTGTATGTTATGTCGAACGGAAGGAGCTCGATGGCCCATTTAGCGGTCTGGCCTGTGGCATCGCGGTTATTTATTATATCATTTAGTGGTACTTCGGAGGCCACCATAATCGAACACTCTTGAAAGTAGTGTCGTAGCTTTCGGGATGCCATGAAGACCGCGTATGCTATTTTTTGATAGTGTGGGTATCGGGATTTGCACGGGGTGAGGACCGTGGATACGTAATAAACCGGCTTCTGTAGCGGGAATTTGTATCCGTCAACCTCTCGTTCGACGACGAGTACTGCGCTTACAACTTGATGTGTTGCAGCTATGTACAACAGCATAGGTTCGCCGATATTTGGCGCTGTTAGGACTGGATTATTGGCCAATAAGGTCTTTATTTCATCGAGTCCGGCCGCAGCTGCATCTGTCCACATGAAGTGTTCGGTGCACCGAAGAAGGCGGTAAAGAGTTAATGCCTTTTCTCCTAACCTGGAGATAAAGCGGCTCAAAGCAGCCACACATCCAGCTAAATTCTGGATGTGTTTGAGGTCTGTTGGTACAACCAACTGTGACAAAGCTCGAATTTTTGCCGGATTGCCTTCAATTCCTCTATTAGAAACAATGAAGCCCAGCAGTTTTCCAGAGGGGACGCCGAAAACGCATTTCTCTAGATTCAGCTTGATGTCGTATGTTCGGAGGTTGTCGAACGTAAGCCTCAAGTCATTTATTAGGGTTTCGACGTGTCTTAGTTTTTATGACTACATCATCCATGTATGCCTCCACTGTTTTGCCGATTTGCTTTTCCAGGCATGTTTGAATCATGCGTTGGTAGATTGCGCCGGCATTCTTAAGCCCGAAAGGCATAGTGTTGAAGCAGAAAGGGCCATATGGCATTATGAAAGCTGTTGCAGCTTGGTCGGACTCTGCCATCTTTATTTGATGGTATCCAGAGTATGCGTCGAGGAAACACAGCGAGTCGTGTCCTGCTGTGGCATCGATGATTTGATCGATGCGAGGGAGGGGAAAGGGATCCTTGGGGCAAGCCTTGTTGAGGTCTTTGAAGTCGACGGACAGGCGCCAGGATTTGTCCTTCTTTGGTACCATTACCAAGTTCCCCAGCCAATCCGAATGTTTGATATCTCTGATGAATCCGGCCTCAAGTAGCTTGGCTAGCTCTTCCCCCATGGCTTGTCGTTTGGGCTCTAAAAATCGCCTTAGGGTCTGTTTAACAGGTTTGTACCACTTTAGTATGTTAAGGCTATGTTCGGCCAATCCGCGCGGGATGCCCGACATGTCCGATGGGTGCCAGGCGAAAATGTCCCAATTCTCGCATAAGAAGTCTCACAGTGCGACGTCCATAGTGGGGCTCAACTGTGTCCCGATGGAAGCTGTCTTCATGGGGTCCGTTGGGTGGACTTGGAATTTGACTATCCCATCTACGGGTTTAAATGAGGTGGACTTGGGTCGCTTGTCGAGTATCATGTCGTCCCTGTCCACAGTGGCGCACAATGTTGTTAATTCTTCTGCTGCTAGGGCTTCGGATAATGCTTTCAAGGCTAGTGCTGCGGTTTTGTTTTCGACGCGGAGTGCGACGTCTGGATCACTAGCTAGAGTGATTATTCCATTAGGTCCAGGCATTTTAAGCTTCATGTACCCGTAATGGGGTATAGCTTGAAAGCTTGCAAACGCGTCCCGCCCTAGAAGGGCGTGGTATCCGCTGCTGAAACGAGCCACTTGGAATGTGATTTCTTCGGGCCTGTAATTCTCTGGGGTGCCGAATACCACATCGAGTGTGATTTTTCCCACACACCGTGCTTCCCGACTAGGGATAATTCCCCTGAAGGTTGTGCCGCTTTGTTCAATGCAGCTTTTATCAATTTCCATCTTCTTGAGTGTTTCTTTGTAGATCAGGTTTAATCTGCTTCCGCCGTCGAGGAGTACTTTAGTGAGCCGAAAGCCGTCCACTATTGGGCTAAGGACCAAATCGGCTGGTGCCCGGATGGTCTGGAATTGGGGTTCGTCACTGGCATTGAAAGTTATAGCAGTGTCATTCCACGGATTTATTTTTGCCACATGGCAGATTTCCACGGAGCTTCGATGAGCTCACTTGTGCCTATTGTTTGAGGTGAAAGTCTCGAAGACTGTTAGTACCGTATTATGTTCCTTGGCGGGATGTTGTTCTGCTTTATGGCATTCGAGGAGATCCTCGCTGCTTTTTGCTACCTGCCGGAGTATCCAACATGCTCTGAGGCTATGGGTTGGTGTTGCATCCAGCGTACTGTGAAGCTTACATGGCCCATTGAGCCATTCTTCCAATACGGTTCCATTCCCTGGGGCGGGTTTTGGTTTCTTGGGAATTGGATTGGTCGACTTACGAGAGTTCGACCGTTTAGTTCGGACAAAGGTTCTGGTGAGGGCCGTACTATCCCAAAATTCTGTTTGGGTCTTCCAGTCGCTTTCCATCGCACAGTACTTCTGTACTATGGTTGCCAAGTCTGCAAAGTGTACTATGTCACGACGACTTATAGCATTAAGGAGTCCTTTGTTCGTGCAGTTTTTGCAAAACAGTGAGACTACGTCCTCCTTATGGCAGTCCTTGGCCTTGTTAAGCGCAAGGAGGAATCTGGCCCAGTAACGGTGCACCATCTCCTAGGGCTCTTGCCTGATGCGGGAGAGTCAGTTTAAGTCCGAGTGAGTGTCGTTGGCTGAATCCCGATTTTGATCCGATCTAACACCCGGGGGCACGGGAGGTTCCAAGCCTAACAGTTCGGGATCCGGAGTATTATCCAATCTCTTCGGCCCAATGCCCGATTCTAAGTCTGGGACCTGGGTCATGTCTTCCTTTGAGTAGGTGTTTGGCTCACTGAATTCAGTGATCCGGACATAATTCGTCCTCAAAGTTGAGGGGCAACCCATGTGTGGTTCCTCCACTACTGCTATCTCATGGGTGGCCGGCGGGGATCTAATGTCCCTTTGGTCGGGTTTCAGCCCAATCCGGTCATAGTCCGTAGCGACTCCCAAATCGGCGATGAGATCCAAGAGCTCATTAAGGGAGGAGAGCTCAATCGGATCCATCTTTTCGGCAAGTTCCGAATTGATGCGAAGGTTATGCGTGACGACCCGAGAGGCCATCGTTGGCGCGACAGCCGATGGGGCGGCCATAATGAAGCCGCCAAGTCAGAGAGTTTGGCCTACAGCCAGCGCTCCCCCAGAGGTGATGTTGTCCTTGGCAACGAGACGAGTCATCGAGCCTTACGGCGACGACATAGAGGAACTCTCAATGAAAGCACCAATTTCGGTGTCAAAACTGGCGGATCTCGGGTAGGGGGTCCCGATCTGTGCGTCTTAGGCTGATGGTAACAGGAAGCAAGGGACACAATGTTTACCCAGGTTCGGGCCCTCTTGATGGAGGTAAAACCCTACTTCCTGCTTGATTAATATTGAAGATATGAGTAGTACAAGAGTAGATCTACCACGAGATCGTAGAGGCTAAACCCTAAGAGCTAGCCTATGATGGTATGATTGTAATTGTGATCGGCCTTCTAAGGACCAACCTCTCCGGTTTATATAGACACCGGAGAGGGCTAGGGTTTACATGGAGTCGGTTACAAGGAAGGAAATACAATATCCGGATCGCCAAGCTTGTCTTCCACGCAAAGGAGAGTCCCATCTGGACACGGGCCAGAGTCTTGAGTCTTGTATCTCCACGCTTCAATAGTCCGGATGATGTATATAGTCCGGCTCTCCGGATACCCCCTAATCCAGGACTCCCTCAGCCAGGGCGGTCAGAGTGGGCTTCGGAAGCAGTCCGGACTCTAGCATGGCCCACCTCACATTATCACCATATATTTCTTGGAGTCCATGCGCGACGGGCGAGCGACCTGTTCTCCCTCCCCCGTTTCTCTCTTCTTAGACGACACCTGCCGAGCGATTAGATTTCGGCTATCGACAGTTTATTCAATTACAGTCCCACATGTCAGTGAAATTGCAAGACAACGTGTGTCCCCTCTGGTGAGCGGCGTGCGAGCCGGACTGTCGGGGGTGCGACGCGTACGAGTCGTAAGTGTGCCGCCTTTTCCTTTAGAACTTGCGAAGCATAACATTTTTGCGCGATCGATCGATAGAAATCCAGAACAAAATGACGAGGGCGCTGCTTTCCCACTCGTTAGGCGGGCTAGTTCGAGTGATATGACGTGCTACAGTGCCGTCCACTTGCTCCATTTTTATGTAAGCAAGAGTTTACACTCTTACGTGGGAGGAGTGCGAAACACCGCGGATCTGATTTTGATCGAGGGATAACTGTTCCCTGCCAAATAATGGAGGACCGTTAGCGATTATAGCATGATAGTTAGGGCATCTCCAGCGTTCGCCCACAAATTTACATCGGCATCTGTCCGAGGACACTGATGGATGCCATCCGGTGCTGCCCGCATACCTTTCGACAACTATATGAACTAACCGGACGAAATTCGTGCAAACAAAGCAAATTTCAAATTAACCGGATGAAATTCATTACATTTCGAAAACTTTTCCTACAAACTGGATGAAATTCATTACATATTTCGCACAAACCGTACTAAAACCTACTGTAAACCTAATCTAAATGATCGCCAGCGCCCGACCACCATGTCCGGCCATGAACCCGAGAAAGCCGGCCATTGCCTTTGCCTCCTCCTATTCCACCTCGATAACCTCCTCCTCCGGAGCAGAAGGTTCTGAAGATTTCGGCCTCCACGTCACAGTCAAGTGTCTAATCGGCCGCCGATGTTTACCCCACCAAGCTTGACGTCGACTGAGTGGAGTAGAGGTGGCCTTCCTGGGACCACAGCGGCGGCGACCTATTGTGTACTACTCTTCCTCGCTGCCGACTGCGCCCGTGCACGCGCGCCGGCTTCGTGGTTGT
>NC_057807.1:390578967-390584115 GCF_018294505.1 Triticum aestivum | reverse complement strand
CTGGGAGGGGGGGGGGTGCCGGCGATCTGCTTCGTTTGCTCCTACGATAGTACGTCGAAGAGAGCTTTGGAGCGCGCCCGGAGCGGAGCCGCCGATGTCCCTCGTCTGCTACTGCAACAATACGTCCAAGAGAGCTTCGGAGCGCCAGGAGGCCATGGTTGGAGTGGTGCCGACAGAAGGAAGGGACCAGAGGAGAATAAGTGTGGGTCTTTGGCTATGGCTGGGAGCTGGGGCTCAAGTTAATATAGCGGGCGAATGGCAATGAGCCGCGACAAACGGATGGATGGAGCCGGAGTAGGTTCGTCGGGCGTGAACGCGGATGCTACTTTAGTGACTTAACTGCAGATGCGTTGGGTTACTGACATGTGGGCCCAACGGGCATCTGGCCCGCATGTTCGTGAAACACCAATTGCACCTGTAGTTAAGTCCGATGAATGCGGCATTGACATTCTGGAGAGACGGTGACCGTTTCAGGCGGGAAACGTGTGCTAGCGATGGAAGGGGTTTCGGTGTGCAGTGGCACTAAGATCGGTCACTCACGATAGTACATACTCCGTACCATAGATTGTCGTTGTGATGGACGATATACATGAGCAAGGCACTCCGAGTATGACCGTTGGTGTTGAGCCAGGTGAATACATGCTTGGCGTTCGCGTAGGCCTCCATCAAACGTCTAAACAGTAATTTCAGGCACCGCCGGGGCGCGCAGGTGATGGGCTCGCCGTTTGCGTTGCGCCATGAGCAGGACTTTGATTTAGAGGGAGACGTGCATGCATTAGCATGCTTTGACAGCGTGAGCGTGAGTGTCTGACGCAAAGTATTTCATTTTCATTTGGTTGACGAGGGTGCATTGTAGTGACGAGTCCATGGTTTGATTCCCCACATACGCATAATTTTGGTTTTTACAGTATTTCTTTCTCCATTGACATGTAGGCCCGCGTAGATAGATAAAGAACACGAGCTGATGAGGCGCATGCGGACTGTTTGACTGGTCAACCAGACAAATACAGAGCTATACACTAAGCCAGTGACCGTATAATCACCATATCTCGTATACAATGAGCAAAGTGAGCTATCAAGACAAGTTCGATGACCGCCAATGCATTTTACTCGGTAATAAATGACCAGGATTGAAGGAGAATCCAAATTTCCTTCGTCTTCTGTCCTTGAGCTCTTGACAAACCAATGCACTATACGGTTGTCCGACCACTCCACCCCAGAGCTCTCACCAAGCGTCGTTCATGCCACCGCGCCGCACACTAACCGGTAAGGCAGCGATGGAATCCCGCCGTGCCGAATTCCTCGCCGCCCATGACCGCACACGAAATGGTAGGGAAGAAATGGCATCCCGCCGTGCCAAGTTCATCGCCGCTCGCAACCTCACAACTATGTGGGGGGAATTTGAAGATGCCAAGGCCGAATGGGCGGTAGAGCAAGAGGCGGCCAAAGCCACATAGAGGGAGCGGAAAAGTCAGAAAGCACTCAAGAAAAGAGAAGCCCGCCTCCGCAAGAAAGAAAAGGACGCACGTGCTGCTGCGGAGAGGTCGGCGGAGATCCAAGCACGGTGGGGTGTCGCTGACAAAGCCGGGAAGGAGAACAACGGCGTCTGGCCAGCATGTGAGAAGTAGTAGTACTAGTAGTTAGTGTGTGTGTCTATGTTTGAGTACGAGCATGTACCAGTACTACTAGTTACTACTGTAGTTTTTAGAGCAAATTACCAGTACATTAGCCTAGACTAAATGGAAAAATTCCTATCCTATGCATCAAATGGCATCTCTTTCTCTATAGGAATTGAGATGCATGTCATCTCACTTCCTATGATTTTCATATTCTTATAAAATTCCTATCCTATGAACGAAAGGAGGCCTCTGTTGGAGTAACTACTGTAGCTAGCAGTACTGCTGGTACAGTAGTTTTCTTCAAGATGCGGAATTCAATGAAGTCATGATGGTTCCTTCATCCAAGCAACTTCAAAGTGGGAAGTGGGTCTGTTATAATTATTTTTTATTTCTGATGAATGCTAGCGTTTCAACTCTTACAACGAAGGGTGCCAAACACGGCACGTGCTGGATGTCCCACACGTCAGCGAAAGGAGTGGGACATGAACAGCGTGGTAGAGCCCAGCGTAAAAAAACAGCTTGGTAGAGCGTCTCCACTTTTTCCACTTCTGGGTCGGAGACCACACGTAGTAGTACTTAGTGGTATGAACGATACAAAGTGCGACCTGGAGAGAAAGACACGTCTAGTTGGAAGGTCTCAGGGCATACAGGTAAACAAATATAAAAGTTAATATGTGCCTCCAACTAATATAGTAGTAGTAGAGTACTTAGGCACGTACTCCATAACATCACCGTGCATTGCACATACAACATTTAGTGGTAGTACGTAGTAAGAGACAAATGCCGCCCAAGAGTTCCCTTCTCGACCTACTTTTCGGTGTTTGGTAGAGTGCATGGAGGGTGCATGAGTCCACACTAGTTTAGCACAACTACACTAGAAGCATGCATGAAGAGAGCATGCATGAAGAGGGGTGTTGAGTTGAGCATGCATGAAGAGGGAACAACTATGCTGAAACGAGAACGCAATCAAACACACCCTATATTATTTTTTCTTCGAAAAGGGGGTACACCCCGGCCTATATGCCACACATGTTCATACCGTTTGTGCCTTTCTACTTCACTTACTGCGCTACATTACTCAGGTTCGTACATCCACTCCTGGGTACATCTCCGTCTCGTAGTTCCAGTCCCACGTGTTCTTCATATAGATGGAACGATCCTTGCATAACACGTGCACCTTGAAGATGTCTCGCGTGTTGGCAAAAGGATGAACAAAGCTCACGTAAAAAAAATAGAGTGGAAAAACATAGATTCCAGATGACCGAGAAGGAGCAAGGAAACTCGTGGTGGAGCGTCTGCACTCATAATGTTTAATATTATTCAGCAATATAAAATCAACCAATCATCTCCACAGTGGACTGGAAGAGTACGAAACACGACAGCCCAGTGTAGTTACATCATACTAGTACATGGCTAACCCACGCTATCACCATATTTCTTGGCTTCCGTGGGACAACTATCTCTAGTAATCCAGCAGCCTGTATCGCTTCTCCCTCCTCGTCTCTACTGTTGGAGTATCAAAGTGCGGCGGGCTGGCGTTTTTGCCGTCTATTGAGGTCAGTTAACTCATCACATGTTAGCGACATGACAAGAGCATTCTAAAAAAAATTCCTTTCACATTCCGTTTTCAAAAAGAAAAAAGTCCTTTCACGTACAAATTTGACTGTATGCTTTGAGCAACTTGCATGTCCTATACTGCTCCTATTTGATACTCTAACTTAGCTAGAGGTTAGACTAACTCATGACTAACCCTGAACTAACTGTAGCCAAAGAGGTGTTTTGTTGACAAGGTTAGATTGACAATAAATGCACTTGATGGAGAGAGAAAAGTGATTTTCAGTGGTCCCAATGAGAACTATCTCCAGTTAGCACCTCTTGGGTGGGATAGTTTTTTTTGGTGGGTTCGGTGCAACTTGCTCCAATTTAAACCCTCATGCTTGGCTACTTTAGGGCTATTTGAGCCCCAACTAGCTCAAACTAACTCTAACCCATGGATCCAAACATGGCCTATGGCCAGTCTCGATGCAGAGCAGTCGCGTGCACCGGGAAGCGGCGCTCTCTCGGCCGTTGCGCCACTTCAAAGCCGGCGCCAGTGAGAGGTCACCTCCGCTCTGGCCGGGCATTAATGCGGCATTGACACTCCAGGGCGACGCTGACCGTTTCACGCGGGAAGCGTGCACTGGCAAGGGAGTATAGGTTTTGAACCGTTTCAGGTGTAGTACTGGTAGTTTGCAAAACTACTCAATTATTGCACTCAGTTTCCTAAGAAATTGTGGTAAAAATGTTACTCCACAGCCCGCTTCCCTTCTCCTTCCTCTTCCACCGCCCGCGCATGTCCGCGGGAAGCGACCGGTCAACCCTTATATAGGAGTGCTAGCACAAAAAGATGCATGCATGACCACTAAAATTTCCATATTAAAGCGCCACTCCGGCGGGAGTATGACGTATGTTGTTACCTTTGGCCGGGCCATGGCTACCGGGCGACGGTGACTAGAGAAGAGGTGACGGGAGGGGAATGAATGCAGCTACTATTTGGGTTCGCCTTCCGGCTTAAATAAATGCGCATCATCACGTGTACCCGCGGGTGCACAAATTGTAACATACGTGTCTGCTTAAGTGGGCGTCATGTAACTGGTGTGTGTGTGAGAGAGATGCTGAGAGACAGAGTGCGTGTGTGCGACTCTACTCTTAGGACATGTACTCAACCTTTTGCATCGGGATATAAGTATAATGGTATTTACTTTAGCTAGTGATTTACGTGGCCATGTTAATGTGGTTGTGTCAAAAAAATGTCACTTCTTGCTCGTGATTTGCATTATATAATTAAAAGCAAGATTCTCGTGCATTGCACGGAACATCAATATGCATTTTTTTACAAAACACCTGTTGTGATTGACCCATGCAGGAGTAATCCCATGTGTAAAAACTAATGATATCTCGAGAATTTTATCGGAAAACTGGTATCTCGAGAATGTCATCGAAAAATGAAAGATGAGAGATAAGGCGAGGAGGAGTGGAGCGTGGTGGTGACTGGTGGTCGGAATAGGCGGAGGCATGGGGATGGACGGCGCCGGCAGGCGGCAGCGGCCACCATGCATGCTAGATTGTTCCAGATACTTATTCCTTTTTTAATTGCTGAACAATGAGGTTGTGGGAGATAATTATGTAGAGAGAGGTGCGGGTATTTTTGTAAAATTATCATAGTTTGCTTTCTATCCGTCAGATATAGATCATACGGTTTGTATTACAAGATGGTAGGGACACCATCATCGCCAACTCGTTTTTTTATAAGGGTACAGATGATAAGTTTGCTGACTACTAAAGTAAAGTGGAATTTGTCCATGTTATGCAAGTAAATAAAGGTGATTGTTTATCATATGGGTAAGGTTGGATGAAGGGTGGTAGGAACAAATGCTCCACCTAGAGCATGTGTGTGTGAGATGGAGTCTTAGTGTGTGTGGGGTGTGTGTGTGTGTGAGAGAGAGAGATGGAGTCTTAGTTTGTATGTGTGTGTGTGAGAGAGAGATGG
>NC_057807.1:390577907-390578957 GCF_018294505.1 Triticum aestivum | reverse complement strand
AGTGTGTGTGGGGGGCGTGCGTGCTTGCGTGTGTGTGTGTGTGTGTGTTTGTGTGTGTGTGAGAGAGAGAGAGATGGAGTCTTAGTGTGTGTGTGTGTGTTGGGGGGGTGCGTGCGTGTGTGTGTGTGTCGCGAGGTCCTCTGTGGTGGATGTAATTTAAGTGTGCATGGCTTTCATCATAGAGAGGTGATGTGTATGGCAGAGGCCACCAACGATGGGGTGCGAGAGAGAAAATGCCCGTAGAGAGGGAAGAGAAGGTGTGTGCACGTGAGAGGAGTCGACTTCGAGAGAACGTGTTTGTTCGAGAGACACCGAGGAAGACTACTATATATCGATGGTGCATGTAGGCAGGAATTAAACTAAGGGATGGTATTATTGGTTTCGGGGATATAGGGGAAGAGTGAGAGGCGGGGGGTAGCTAGAAGGAGATTGTTAAGTGTGGTGTGTGTTTTACCCATCCAGGCGGAAGTTATGTGCACAAAAGAGGAGAACAATTCGATGTGGCGTTAGGATTGAGGGTAATTAACTACGTATGGAGACATAGAGACCTTGAACGTGCATGTGTGAGAGGTATACATGTATACGTGGGATGTGTGTGTGCGCGCGCGCGCATGATCGAGATAAAAGAAAGAAGACATAAGTCATAAGATCAACGACATGGGAGAGACGGATCGGTATGACAATATGCATGCATGTGAGAATGCATGGAAGAAGTCCCGACAATTGAGCATGTGTTTTTGTCTTTAAGAGATAGTGGCGTGGGCTGGAGCATGCATCTATGGCGAGCAGAGGGAGTGAGGCGCAATGATTGTGCAAAAGAGACCAACCTATAAATGCATATGTATGGAGAGACATATATAGTGTGGGTGATAGGAAGCAAGACTCCGTGCGAGAAAGAAATGTTGACGGAGAAACTACAGATAGATACAGAGATGGAGATGCTAGCTAGAGGGACATCCGCTAGTTTGGGTGTTGGAGATGACCGTCGGGTGGTTCAAAGGGTGAAGTTATATATGTGTGTGAGAGGGCACTTGACTGCATGTAGAGAGA